>NC_133412.1:92472575-92775606 GCF_049350105.2 Macaca mulatta
AAATGAGCCAGTCATAGTAAGACAAATACTGCATGATTCTACCTGTATCCGATATCTAAAATAGTAAAACTCATAGAAGCAGAGAATACAATAGTGGTTTCCAGGGGTTGGGGAAAGTGGGAGAAGTATCTGATGGGTATAAAGAAGTATCTGGACATATGCAAACACCTGATTTGTATCAGGTGTTTATATCTGATATAATATATCAGAATTATATCTGATGGGAAGTATCTGATGGGTATAAAGACTCAATTGAATAAGGTCCAGAGATATGCTGTATGACAAAGTGCCTATAGTTAACCACATGGTATTGCACACTTCAAAATCTGTTCAGAGGGTAGTTCTCATGTTAAGTGTTTCTACGAAACCAAGAAACAAAACTCAAAAGAATAAAAATAAACACCCCAAACACAAGAAACCACACACAAGCAAAGACAAGACACAAGGAAACTTTGGAGGCACAGGATACATCTATTGTTTTGATTGTGGTGATGATATCATAGGTGTTTGCATATGTCCAAACTCATCAAAATTTAAATATATGCAGCTTTTGTACATCGATTAAAACTGAATAAATCTGTTAAAGTAAAATGGTTCTATTATTCTGTTCATTAGAAGGATATAAAGCTCTTCTGTTTGGCCTGAATCTACCATGTCATAAAATTGAAATAAGATAGTAAATTCCAGTGCCAACAGAAGTTAGATGAGTTATGTGGATGGGAAGGTGACAGCTAGCTCAACAATGGCACTTCATCACTGAGCTCATGACTTAAGGGCCTACATGAACTTCTGCTTCTTTTTTAATGATGAGATTTAAATAATTTAGGTCTCTTTATTTTCAGGGTTTCTTTGAGCAGAGTTCTGAAAATTAGCAATTTGAGTATAAAACCAGATTATGAACATTTTGTAAGTGATAATTCACAACTTTATTAAAGAAATAAGATATTGGGTGCAGCACGCCAACATGGCACAGGTATACATATGTAACAAACCTGCACATTATCCACATGTACCCTAGAACTTAAAGTATAATTAAAAAAGAAAAAAGAAAAAAGAAAGCCGGTATATGTACAGCAAAGTTTATACTACAAATTATTCAGAAATACTAACCTTTGCATCTAAAATATTTAGAGTTGTTTCAATTTGTAAAAAAAAAATAAAATAAAGAAATAAGATATTCATACATTCTAATTTAATGATTTAAACAATTCATTAGATACTTTTGGAGAAAATATTGAAGGCCTCTTTGTCTCGCCTCACCCTTATCCACTCTTGGATATAACAACTACTAAGCTTGGAGTGCATCCTTCTATTACTGTTCGTGTCAGTAGTGAGAAGTATACATACTAACATATATCAGTGGTGATTTTTCTTTATCCTTTTTTTGGTTGATATTTTTAATTAATTAGATCTGAAAAGCTATGCTGATTAAGTCCTCATTTGTTTCCTTTATCCTTCCCTTGCTATTCCTATCCACCCACCCTCCTTTACTTTATCTCTCTCTCTCCCTCCCAGTCTTTTGTTTATCCCTTCCATTTCCAGGTCTCAAATCATTTAAATGAATTTATTTGCTCTACCAGCCATTACATGATCTGAGGTCTAGAGACCATAATTATCCTAGTCAGAGACATAAAGATTCAATGCTTATTCACTTGCTGAGATACTCCAAAACACTTTCCAGTACTATCTCATTTAATCATGATAACATGTAGACTCATTTACAGATGAGAAAACAGGATAAAAGAGGCTAGGTGACTTGTCCATGGCACACTGCTACTAAGTGAGGGGCCTGGGGAAGAATGTTGGTTTCCATGAGAGCTGGAGGGAGTACATGATTTGTATGAATCTTAACACAATAAAACTTTTTAATGCAATAAATTAATTCCTTTCATTTTGTGTTTTGTAATTTACAACTTAATATTTGCTCATTTTTATTAAAGTATAATTTACATGTAATAAAACTAAAGCCTTTCAGTATATAGTTCTGCAGTTACACATAGATGCTTAGGTAAACATTATATCATCAGAGTATGCGAGTATGCGATAGTCTTATTACACCCCCAATTTTCCTAAATTTCCTGTGGTTCTTTGTAGTCAATCACCACCATATCCTTGACTTAGGCAACCAATGATCTGTTTTATATTTCTGTAAGTTTGCCTTTCCTCTTTTGAAATTTTATTTTGATTGTATATATTTAAGGTGTACAATATGATGTTTGTATATGTATAGTGAAATGATTGCTATAGTCAAACAAATTAACATATCTGTCACCTTACGAAGATACCTTTTTATGGTAAAAGCACCTATAATTTTCTCTTAAGAAATTTTCAGTATGTAATACTATGTTATTAACTATAGTCCTCATGTGGTACATCTCTAGATTTATTCATCCTACTGCCCTACAAATTTGTAACCTTTGACCTACTTCTCCCTATTTCCTTCCTCTCCCTCCTTCCAATAACTACAGTTCTGCTCTCTTCCTATTTATTCAGTTTTTTTTTCTTTTACATTTCACATATAAGTGAGATCATACAGTAATTTTCTTTTGTGTCTGGCTTGTTTCATTTGGCATAATGTCCTCAAGTTTCATCCATGTTGTCAAAAGTGACAGTATATTTTTCTTTTTGAAATGAAATAATATTCATTGCATACTTTTGATTTGCATTTCCAGAATGATACAGTATGTTCCTTTCGAGTCTGGGTTTCCTCACTCTGCACTTGAGATTTATAAATGTTGTTGCATGTATTAGTAGTGACTTTCTGTCTTTTAAAAAATTATGCATAATAACTATATATATTTGTGGAATACATGTGGTATTTTAATACATGCATACAGTGTGTAATGATCAAATCAGGGCAATTGGGATCCATCACCTCAAACATTTATGATTTGTTTGTTCTGGGAACATTCCAACTCTTCTCCTCTAGCTATTTGTGAATATACTATAAATTATTGTTAACTATTGTCACCCTACTCTGCCATTGAATACTAGAATACATTCCTGTTATCTAACTGTATTTTTGTGCCCCATTAACTGATTTCTCTTCATCCTCTTCCTGATGCTACCCCTCCCAGTCTCTGGTAACCACCATTCTATTCACTACCTCTAGGAGATCAAATTTTTAAGCCACAAATATGAGTGAGTGGTAGTATTTCATTACATTCATATGACGTAAATATTTGTTATGTACTCATCACTTTAGTATATTCGGGTTATATCAAATTTTTAGGGATTAGGAATAAAACTCTATGAGCATTCATGTACTTAATGGTACTCAAGTTTTCATTTCACCTAGTTAAATACCTAAGAATAGGCTTGTTGGGTCGAACAGTTTAGTATATATTGAATGATGTAAGTCTTCCTAAGAATTATATGCAAAAAGATGGGATAGTCAATGTCCATATGAAAATACGCTTAAAAGCATATTGATCAGAGTGCTGCAGATTATACAAAAGCCCATGCTGGCTTTCTCACCCTCACTACTTTCCTTGAAATGTGTCACTAATGTTTTATGTTGATTTACAAATGACACAGTATTAGTAATACTATACAGTTGAATTAATATTAATAGCCAGAGAAAGAATACTGTGGTAATTAATTTAATGAGAATGAGGTGTTCAGTGTGGGAAAGGTAAATCTTCAGGTTCCAAGTGTTGATTTTTACCATCAAATACTTCAAGACGGAACATTTCCTAAAGAGAAAGTAAAAATATGTGGAGGTCAAAAAGAAAAATCAGAAAATCTGAATATACCTCACATGTCAGGAGCTTTCACTCACAGTGTCTGATCTAATTTTCACATTAAACCCATAAAATGAATCTTGTTGAGAAGTTGTATCTCTGTGAGTGTAGTTTGCTGGGAGTCACAGAGCTGGGAAGCAGCAGGATTGGATCCACATCCAAGGTCCTCTGACTCCTGTTGTGCCATTCTGACCCTGTTAACATTTTAACGGCTTAGTTTTATTTTCATGACAAATAATTTCTATAGTATTTTGGAGGCTTCCTCTATCTGGTTCATTCAGGATTTTCCTAACATAAAGGGTTAGCAAACAATACTGTTAGCAACCAAATTCCTGTTTAGAGAATGACGGATTATGATATGAGAATAGGTCTTCCTGAGTCGTAATCCTTGGGAGCTTTGGGATTGTGTGGAAGGCATCCCATTTGGTGCTGAAAGGTCCTTTGCTCTGGAGAGTCCAGAATTCCCAGGAATTCGCTGAGAAGAAACCTTCAATATTTCCAGAAATTTTACAAAACTTCCAGAATATCCCAGTGAGTATATACAAAAAGTTCATATTAAACCCTTCTTAAATTTGGTTTGAATGTGAAGGAGTAAGATAAGTAAGGGAGACATTAAGAAATTATTATAGAGTGTAAGATATATCTCAGTTTGGAATCATCATCATCTATCATCAGATTCTTTTTTATAAGTAAAGCAGATTCCAATATCTAACTAGGGCCTGAAATATACTCAGAACCCAGTGAAACAAACAATACAGTCTCTGAACAGTGTTAATATAGTGTAGAATATGCTTACTGTGGAGAGTGGCTTCTGAGGTGGGCAACTGTAGAACTCTGCATTGTTGGTAAGCATGGCTTAGGGACAGACCACTCATGCCTTGTTTCTGGGGACTTCTTCTCTGAGTTTTCCTAGATTAGGAGCATCATCTGATAGACTTTTCTCAAATCAGAAGCAAAGATACAAGGTGAATCAATTACAACTATTCTAGTGATGGACGTGTACTTGAATTTTAAAGTATCCTTTGGTTCATTTGATTTGTTTATGTAGTGGTGAAGAAAATCCTACCTAATTTTGATCAATAGCTATAGATTTTTTTATTATTATACTTTAAGTTCTGGGATACATGTGCAGAACGTGCAGGGTTGTTACATAGGTATACATGTGCCATGGTGGTTTGCTGCACTTATCAACCTGTCATCTAGGTTTTAAGCCCTGTAGGCATTAGGTATTTGTCCTAATGCTCTCCTTCCCCTTGCCCCCTACCCTGTTATAGGCCTCAGTGTGATGTTCCCCTCCCTGTGTTCACGTGTTCTCATTGTTCAACTCCCACTTATAAGTTAGAACATGCGGTGTTTGGTTTTCTGTTTCTGTGTTAGTTTGTTGAGAATGATGGTTTCCAGCTTCATCCATGTCCCTGCAAAGGACATGAGCTCATTCTTTTTCATGGCTGCGTAGTATTCCATGGTGTATATGTGCCACATTTTCTTTATCCAGTCTATCATTAATGGGCATTTAGGTTGGTTCCAAGTCTTTGCTATTGTAAGTGGTGCTGCAGTAAACATATATGTGCATGTGTCTTTATAGTAAAATGATTTATAATTCTTTGGATATATGTCCAGTAATGGGATTGCTGGATGAAATGATATTTCTGGTTCTAGATCCTTGAGGAATCACCACACTATCTTCCACAATGGTTGAACTAATTTACACTCCCACCAACAGTGTAAAAGTGTTCCTGTTTCTCCACATCCTTTCCAGCATCTATTGTTTCCTGACTTTTTAATGATTGCCATTCTAACTCATGTGAGATGCTATCTCATTGTGGTTTTGATTTGCATTTCTCTAATGATCAGTGATGATGAACTTTATTTCACATGTTTGTTGGCTGCATAAATGTCTTCTTTTGAGAAGTGTCTGTTCATATCCTTTTCCCACTTTTTGATGGGGTTGTTTTTTTCTTGTAAATTTGTTTAAGTTCCTTGCAGATTCTTGATATTAGCCCTTTGTCAGATGGATTGCAAAAATTTTCTCCCATTCTGTAGGTTGCCTGTTCACTCTGATGATAGTTTCTTTTGTTGTGCAGAAGCTCTTTAGTTTAATTAGATCTCATTTGTCAATTCTGGCTTTTGTTGCATTGCTTTTGGTGTTTTAGTCAGGAAATCTTTGCCCATGCCTATGTCCTGAACGGTATTGCCTAGGTTTTCTTCTAGGGTTTTTAATGGTTTTAGGTTTTACATTTAAGTCTTTAATCCATCTTGAATTAATTTTTGTGTAAGGTGTAAGGAAGGGGTCCAGTTTCATTTTTCTGCATATGGTTAGCCAGTTTTCCCAGCACCATTTATTAAATAGGGAATCCTTTCCCCATTGCTTGTTTTTGTCAGGTTTGTTGAAGATCAGATGGTTGTAGATGTGTGGTGTTATTTCCAAAGCCTCTGTTCTGTTCCATTGGTCTATATATCTGTTTTGGTACAAGTACCATGCTGTTTTTGTTTACTGCAGCCTTGTAGTATAGTTTGAAGTCAGGTAGCTTGATGCCTGCAGCTTTGTTCTTTTTGCATAGGATTGTCTTTGCTATATGGGCTCTTCTTTTGTTCCATATGAAATTTAAAATAGTTTTTTTTCTAATTCTGTGAAGAAAGTCAATGGTAGCTTAATGGGGATGGCATTGAATCTACAAATTACTTTGGGCAGTATGGCCATTTTCATGACACTGATTCTTCCTATTCACGAGTATGGAATGTTTTTCCATTTGTTTATACACTCCCTTTTTTTTTAAATTTATTTTTTTGAGACAGAGTCTCGCTCTTTCACTCAGGCTGGAGTACAGTGGCATGATGTCGGTTCAGTGCAACCTATGCCTCCCAGGTTCAAGTGATTCTCCTGCCTCAGACTCTCGAGTAGTTGGGACAACAGGCACATGCCACCACACCCAGATACATTTTGTATTTTTAGTAGAGATGGGTTTTCACCATGTTGGCCAGGATGGTCTCGATCTCTTGAACTCATGATCTGCCTGCCTCGGCCTCCCAAAGTACTGGGATTACAGGTGTGAGCCACCACGCCCGGCCATCTTCTCTTATTTGTTTGAGTAGTGGTTTGTAGTTCTCCTTGAAGAGGTCCTTCACATTCCTTGTGAGTTGTATTCCTAGATATTGTATTCTCTTTGTAGCAATTGTGAATGGGAGTTCACTCATGAGTTGGCTCTCTGTTTGCCTATTATTGGGGTATAGGAATGCTTGAGATTTTTGCACATTGATTTTGTATCCTGAGACTTTACTTGCTTATCAGCTTAAGGAGTTTTTGGGCTGAGATGATGGGATTTTCTAAATATACAATCATGTCATCTGCAAACAGACAATTTGACTTCCTCTCTTTTTATTTGAATATGCTGTATTTCTTTCTCTTGCCTGATTGCCCTGGCCAGAACTTCCAGTAGTATGTTGAATAGGAGTGGTGAGAGAGGGCATCTTTGTCTTATGCCAGTTTTCAAAGGGAATTCTTCCAGCTTTTGTCCATTCAGTATGATATTGGCTATGAGTTTGTTATAAATAGCTCTTATTATTTTTTGATATGTTCCATCAATGCCTAGTTTATTTAGTGTTTTTAGCATGAAGGGTTGTTGAATTTTATTAAAGGCCTTTTCTGCATCTATTGAGATAATCATGTAGTTTTTGTCATTGGTTCTGTTTATATGATGGATTACATTTATTGATTTGCATATGTTGAACCAGCCTCACATCCCAGGGATGAAGACGACTTGATTGTGGTGGATAAGCTTTGTGATGTGCTGCTGGATTCAGTTTGCCAGTAGTTTATTGAGGATTTTTGCATCGATGTTCATCAGGGATATTGGCCTAACATTTTCTTTTTTTGTTGTGTCTCTGCCAGGTTTTGGTATCAGGATGATGCTGGCCTCATAAATGAGTTAGGGAGGATTCCCTCCTTTTCTATTGTTTGGAATAGTTTCAGAAGGGATGGTACCAGCCCCTCTTTGCACCTCTGGTAGAATTCAGCTGTGATTCCACCTGTCCCTGGGCTTTTATTGGTTGGTAGGCTGTTAATTACTGCATCCATTTCAGAACTTGTTATTGGTCTATTTTGGGATTTGACTTCTTCCTGGTTTAGTCTTGGGAGGGTGTATATATCCAGGAATTTATCCATTTCTTCTATATTTTCTAGTTTATTTGCATAGAGGTGTTTATAGTATTCTCTGATGGTAGTTTGTGTTTCTGTAGGATCAGTGGTGATATCCCCTTTATCATTTTTTATTGTGTTCATTTGATTCTTCTCTCTCTTCTTCATTAGTCTAGCTAGTGGTCTATTTTGTTAACTTTTCCTAAAAACCTGGATTCTTTGATTTTTTAAAGGATTTTTTGTGTCTCTGTTTCCTTCAGTTTTGCTCTGATCTTACTTATTTCTTGTCTACTGCTAGCTTTTGAATTTGTTTGCTTTTGCTTCTCTAGTTCTTTTAATTGTGATGTTAGGGTATTGATTTTAGATCTTTCCCACTTTTTCCTGTGGGCATTTAGTGCTATAAATTTTCCTCTAAACACTGCTTTAGCTGTGTTCCAGATATTCTGGTATGTTGTTTCTTTGTTCTCATTGGTTTCAAATAACTTATTTATTTATGCCTTAATTTCATTATTTACCCAGTAGTTATTCAGGAACGGTTGTTCAGTTGCCATGTAGCTGTGCAGTTTTGAGTGAGTTTCTTAATCCTGAGTTCTAATTTGATTGCACTATGGTCTGAGAGACAGTTTGTTATGATTTACATTCTTTTGCATTTGTTGAGGAATGTGTTACTTCCAATTATTTGGCTGATTTTAGAATAAGTGTGATGTGGTGCTGAGAATAATTTATATTCTGTTGATTTGGGGTGGACAGTTCTGTCGATGTCTATTAGG
The DNA here is from genome assembly GCF_049350105.2 of Macaca mulatta. Classification (NCBI taxonomy): domain Eukaryota; kingdom Metazoa; phylum Chordata; class Mammalia; order Primates; family Cercopithecidae; genus Macaca; species Macaca mulatta. The sequence continues at coordinate 92,481,224 of NC_133412.1, forward strand.
TCTGCTTGTTCCAGAGGTGGGTTCAAGTCCTGAATATCCTTGTTAATTTTCTGTCTCATTGATTGGTCTAATATTGACAGTGGGGTGTTAAAGCCTCCCACTATTATTGTGTGTGAGTCCAAGTGTCTTTCTAGGTCTCTGTGAACTTGCTTTATGAATCTGGGTATTCCTGTATTGGGTGCATATATATTTAGAATAGTTAGCTCTTCTTGTTGCATTGATTTCTTTACCATTATGTAATGCCTTTCTTTGTCTTTTTTGATCTTTGTTGGTTTAAAGTCTGTTTTATCAGAGTCTAGGATTGCAACCCCTACTTTTTTTTGCTCTCTATTTGCTTGGTAAATATTCCTTCATCCCTTTATTTTGAGCCTATGTGTGTCTTTGCATGTGAGATGGGTCTCCTGAAAACAGCACACTGATGAGTGTTCACTCTTTATCCAAAAAACTCCTGCAGCTAGCTCAGTGTCTGCCCAAACAGCTGCCCAGTTTTGTGCTTGAAACCCAGTGCCCTGGTGGTTTAGGCACAAGAGGGAATCCCTGGTCTGTGGGTTGCAAAATCCGTGGAAAAAGTATGGTATCTGGGCTGCATAGCACAGTCCCTCATGGCTTCCCTTGGTTAGGGGAGGGAGGTCTCCAGCCCCTCGCACTTCCTGAGTGAAGTGATACCCCACACTGCTTTTGCTTGCCCTCTGTGGGCTGCACCCACTGCCTAACCAGTCACAATTAGATGAATTGGCTACTTCAGTTGGAAATGCAGAAATCACGCGACTTCTGCTTTGGTCTCTCTGGGAGCTGCAGGCCAGAGCCGTTCCTATTCAACCATCTTGCCAGATATCCCTGTAGCTAAAATTTTGTATTGAACTAAGATTCCTGCTGCAGCAGAAGTCATATGACTTTTGTTGGTGGCAGGTGATGGCCAACTGTGCTAGCTGAAACTATGGGTTGGTCACTCACTTGCTGAACCATCTCAATGGTCGAATAAACACCTTGGACTTCTGGTTTTTGTAAAAATTGTTGAAAATAGAGAAACAGAAATATTTCAGATAACAGAATTATCTATGTTCACCTACCAGTTAATATTATTTAAATTAAGAGGAAAATATTTAATTTGCACTTGTCTAGGAAATACAGTGAGATTAGGAGATTGTCCTTTGTTTTACCTGGTGATGGTTCATTACTATTAGCACCAGAAAGTCTCCCTGGTAGCTTGTCCCTGGTTTCCTAAAAAGGACACAGAATATTTTACATGAGACAGACTGTGTATACCAAGGATTAATGCATTCTTTAAAAATGACAAAATACTCCAAACATTTTGCCCTTCAAATGAGACAATTCTGAATCAGGAGTCTATGTAGTCTCCTAAAGGGTAGTGATAGACTTGCATCCCAGTTATGTTAATCAACATAAGCATCCCTCATTTCTTGGCGTCACCTCTCCACTGATGCTTCCAAAAATTAACTTCCAAATAAACTACCTGCACTCAAAGTTTGTCTTTGGGTCTTCTTCTGAGGGAACCAAACCTAAGTAAACAAGTAGAGCTACTAGTCCTATGTATATAACCATTCCGTATGATGATTCCTGACATTCCCCAGACCAAGTTTGCAGTTATTTATAAACCTTTTAGGAAGAAGAAGGCATGTCGTCTATCTTTTCTTATGTTCAAATAAACAAAAGTTAAATCATAAAAAACCATTTATAGATACTGCTGCTATCTGCTAAAGTAACACATATCAGGTAGATTCACATTCCAGTGCATACTCATAGTGGTAAAAGCAATGATTAAATGCTCTGTAGGAGCAGTAGAAACATGTTCAGTAAGTAAATGACGTGTCTAGTTGGCCAGTTTAAATGGCAGATACCTAAATGAAGATATCCAACAGGCAGGCAAATGTACTTTTTTAGAGGTACAGCAATATCTATCATAATGCCTTTATATGGCTATTTCATATCTTTGTTTCTTAATGTATAGATGATAGGATTCAAGGCAGGGTTATATAGCAAAGTCAGCAATGAACAGGTATTTGTCAATTGAAGATGTGGGGAAAGGCTACACATAGAGAAACGTACATGGAGTTAAAAAACAAACATACAAACAAACAACCACAGTGATGTCAGCTGACAACGTAACAAGTGCCTTAGATAAGTCTGAAGAATGCTTCCAGAGAGTGACCAAGATGAAGATATAGGAAAGGATTAGCAGGAAGATGGTGCCCATGCTCATGAAGCCACTGTTGGCCGCAAGAAGTAACTCAAACTTGGCTCCATCTGTGCATGCGAGTTTTATGATCCTGGGAAAGTCACTATAAAAGCTGTCTACTATATTAGGACCACAAAAAGGCAAGTTTATAACAAAAGCAAATTGGGAGATGGCATGGATAAGCCCAGTAACCCAGCCAGTGACTACGAATGAAACACACTTCAAATGCCATCGCTGTGAGTAACACCATCTCTGCCCCTCCCATGATGTGGATGCAGCATATCTTGTCATAAAACCTTGGAAAGAAATTACTTTGTATTCATTTGAAAGGCCTGAGATTATCTTGGGGTTGTGGTGGTGGAAAGGTCCACATCAATGAGGGAGAGATTGGAAAGCAGGAAGTACATAGGAGAATGTAAGTGAGAATCGGTGATTACTAAAAATACAATGAAGGGATTTCCAGAATGATTCCTAAATAGAGCAAGGAGAATATCAACATGAGAAAAATTTTAGTTTCCCAAGAACTGGAGAGTCCCAGCTGCACAAACTCAGAAACCAAAGAGTCATTTATTCCATCAATTGACTTGAGTATAGGAACTGATTTTCATACAACCTGAGGAGAGAAAATGATGAAAAGTTAGAATCAGTGGTGCTAAAGTGTATTCTCTAGTTTGTTTGTTTTATGGGTTACATCTATTAAAGTCGAAATCATTGAATTGGGAAAGACACAAATAAAGGAAATATAATTATAGTGATCAGAGAGTGACTACATAGAAAGAGAAAGATAATTATGAATGTATTGGGTGGGGGAAAACGGAGTTACTTCCTTTTTATTTCATTAATATACTTTTCCTTTTTTTTTCCTCAAGGATGTTTAGATCTTTTCCCCAACCTACATAGCTAGATGTTGTCCCATCCTAATAATCTCAGGTAACAGAAATTATTCACATGTTAATGTTCTTTCACTACCTTGCAACTTCTCTTTAGCTTAATTTCTTATTCCACTGCTGAAATGGAGATTTTTTAGGCCAATCATTTAATGTTTAATCTCATTTCACCTGTGTGTTTTGTTTTTGTTTGTACAATTAACTATAGAGGTCAAATGCACAGATTGAGATTATCCATCATGTTTAGCTCATAACACATTATTATCTTAGTGCATGGATGGACCTTGATAACCATAAATTATGGATATAAAACTGAATACCTGTTAGTAAGTAATAAATGTTATTAAACAATGATCATATTAAGAGATAACATGTTGTATGTCCTTTCTTTGTGAAGAACTTTGTTCTAAGCGCACTATCTTTTTTAACCCTCATAAAATTCCATATACAGATACTGTTCTGTTAGTCCCATCATATAAATGAACTGAGTGTCAGAGGAATCAAGTGTCTGAGCCAAGACTTGTACCTGGAGGTGTAGGACACCATACTTCATGCTCCTAATCCCTTCATTGGCAATTCTTACAGTTTGTTCATTCCATGTCAAAATAATTCAGTTTCTACTGATGGCTTGTTTCATTCTCTATAGAAAGAAACTCTGGATTCTGAATACTTTATGCAATAATCTCTTTTCAATCATCATTTTCCTTGATCTCCCTGTAGAATCTGATCCTATTTATCATGGTCTTATTTCTGTAATGACCTCTCCCTTGGTTTCTTGTATTCTACAAAGTCATTTCCTTTCCCATCTCTTACAAGTAGAAATCCATTTGTTCACACTGTGGATTGAAATCTTTCAATTTTAGAAGAGAGTAGCCTTATTCAAGATCAAGAGCATGATATATGATTTTTCTAAACCAGTTGCTATTATCCCATTCTCCTTGGCCATGGATTTGTCTAAGGTGGGGCATATAACCCAGAACCGTTCAATGAGATGTAAATCAATGTCTTCTCTGGAGGACTTTCCTTCTCAAGTTAAAGGACAGCCATCATACGGAGATGGTATTTTCCTGGTCCATTTTTTATGCACTTAATGCTATTTTTATTCCTAAAGGGGCAGTAACCATGAAGTTCTATGATCCATATAGAACAAATAACACAGTAAAAATTTTGAAAACACTTAGACCCCAAAGGTCATGTTGAACTACTTCACAAAAGAGAGCAATAATTTATTTCCAGATTTCTCTTTGTAACCTGAGAAAAGTAAACCCTAGTTTGTTTCATTCACTGTAAATCAAGTTTTCTGTTAATTGCAGTTGACTGCAATCTGAGTATTTCCATGAAAGATCTTCCCTAATTATTCTCCTACCTTTCTGATTTCTTCTCCGTATCTTTAACACACAATGGTGATTTCCCCTCAGCTCAGCCTTAATTTTTGTTGTGACTCAAAAGTTCTGACCTATTGGTTTTTAATTCAATATCAGGTTGCTTATTTTAAATAGTATCTACAAATTGAATTATAAATCTGTAGCATTATCCCTGAATTCCAGGTTGTGATGTGGTATATACAAATGCAATCCCAACTTCACCTCAAGTTACCATGTGAAAACTGAACTCATTATCTTATGATGTACTTCAGTGTTTCAGTACATATCACTACCATTCTCCCAGATGCCTGGTGTATACACCTGTGTGGCACTCTTTTCTGTCCTTCACGTTCCATCTCCAGGTACACAATTTTTACTTTCAAACATTTCTCAATTCTGTTGCCTCCTCTGTCATTGTTTTTTTATTTCAGTTTATGTATTTTCCCATCTTGACAACTGAAAAGACTAAAAGACTACTGAATGTACTATCTGCCTTAATTTTTTCCAAACTCATCTATTTTAATAATCTGTTTTTAGATCTGTCTAACATCAAATATCATCACTTGGCTCTCCTACTCAAAGTCTTTAGTGGATCTATCATAAGAATATTCTTGGAATCCCACAGCATATCACATAAGACTCTGAAAGGAATCAGCATAATTTGATTTCAGAGAGTATTTCCCCAAAAATTTTAGGGAATAAGTATACTAAGAAGTTAGTGAACAAATTTCAAAATTTATTACTGAGAAAAAATTGTAATAAAATGGCAGAATTAATAAATATTTTACACAGGATGTTTTAAATACAATTTGAAAACCAACAGTCAGCACCTGATTACATATGAAACATAAAATGAAGAATACAAAGAAGAAAGCCTGCTAATGCTATGGCTCAGCGACATAATGTAATCTAGACAAGAAGATTAGATCAAGCAACCCTCTTAAGAAGTAGCACAACTATAATCTTCACAAATCGCCAATTGTCTGCCTTAAAAACTGTAGTCAATTACATGGATAATATAAACTCTAATAAGATCATTTAAATAAATACGTAAAATACAATTTTAAGATATAATTAAAATACATATTTATAAATGAAGTAATGTGCAATGTATGCATTCTGTTGAAAAAAATGCAAACTTTCCTGATATAAACCCTAAATAAGTGGGAGATCTGGCCATGCTAATAGAAAAAAAAAAATCAAAGTTATAAAGAATTCTCATTGAGCTAATCTGTGCAACAGCTACAGTGCTTAGGAGACATATTGGAATGATACAAAGGGGTCCACAATTTTTCTTCAAAACTCAGGTAAACTGTGAAAAGAAAATGTACCGGGAATTGGGAGAGGCTTTCTGTAAAAGATCAGAATATACCATAAACCTGTAAGAATGAAACAATCATTATGTTCACTGAAATTGAACAGATAAATAGAACAAAAACACAGGAAGAATTAGATACATATTAGGGAATTTAGTATATAATAAGGAAGGCATTACATTTATGTGGGAAAATAAAGTATTTCTCCCACAGTATGATAATAGTCAATGATTGGTAAATGTGTAAGTCAACATTAGAATCATATAATTTTAAGTATCATTTATGACAAGTTTTAGGCAATATGTCTTAAATGTAAAACTAAAATTGTAAAACTTTAATTAAATATATATATATATTAATTTTTAAAAATTGAGGCCAGCTACTCAGGAGGCTAAGGCGGGAGAATCGCTTGAACCTGGGAGGTGGAGGTTGTAGTAAGCCAAGATCGCGTCACTGCACTCCTGGGCGACAGAGTGAGACTCCATCTCAAGAAAAAAAAAATTGAGGTTAAGAAAGCCTTTCTTCAAATTCAAAAAGTAGATTTTATTTTTTATCATTTCCTGGACAATATTATTATTATTGATTTTATTATACTTTAAGTTCTGGGATACACATGCAGAACGTGCAGGTTTGTTACATAGGTATACATGTGCCATGATGGTTTGTTGCCCCATCAACCCATTACCTACATTAGGTATTTCTCCTAATGCTATCCCTCCTCCAGCCCCCAACCCCTGACAGACCCTAGTGTGTGATATTCCCCTCCCTGTGTCCATGTGTTCTCATTGCTGAACAAAATTATTAATCCTGCTGTTGCTTTGGAATTGAGGAAGCAGTGCTTCTCGGTCTCAGCTGATGGGAATGTGAAGTGTGCAATCCTTCTAGAGGGCAATGGAGTAATGGAAGTAAAAACTCTTTTAACTGTGACATAGCAATTTTATTTCATGGAATTAATTTGTAAGGAAGTAACTAGACAAATGGCAAAATGTATTTGTAACATTATTTTACTTATCAGTGTGTCTGAGAATATGAACTGACTGTAACCATATTAAACCCATATATCCCTAGTGTTCCATTATTGGAACACTAAATGCATGGGAGTTATTTATATCCTACTGCTCAAGGTCATTGCCAAGGTCTGATTTTTCACATGTCTGCAATTCAAAAAATGGCAACCTCTGGCATAAATGGGTTAACTGTTCAATTAAAAGGGACAGATTAAATGGATACATTTATCTGACATTGGTTTTGAAATGAGATTAAGTCTGTAGTAGCTAGAATGGAAGGTTATCAACAGAGAAACAGTCATAGAACATAAATCTTTTTATTTGAGGGTTACAAATAAACTTTCCATGAGTAAATATTTAATATTTACCCCAAATCTGTACTGTTGGAAAGATTTTAACTAATTGTGTGCTGGTTTCTTTATTTCCAACCTAACTTGCTATATTTTTAGAAGTATCATTTTTTGTTTTCACAATTTAAAAGCAAGACATATCCCATTTGATAAAGAGGAAAGGAACATTTATACAGGAGCAATGTCTAATATGTAAGATAATGCAGTGTTTAAGGGCACAGACACGGCCAGGCGCGGTGGGTGGTGCCTGTAATCCAGAGGTGGGCGGATCACCTGAGGTAGGGAGTTCGGGAGATCGAGACCAGCCTGACCAACATGGAGAAACGCCATCTCTACTAAAAATACAAAAAATTAGCCAGGCGTGGTGGCACATGCCTGTGATCCCAGCTACTTGGAAGGCTGAGGTAGGAGAATCACTTGAACCTGGTAGGTGGAGGTTACGGTGAGCTGAGATTGTGCTATTGCACTCCATCCTGGGCAACAAGAGTGAAACTCCGTCTGAAAAAAAAAAAGAAAAAAGAAAAGACACGGGGGAGGGGGGCAACTGTTTGCACCCTCAGATCTTCTATTTACTAGCTGCACTTTCTGGAGTGAGTTACTAAACTGCTTGGTGCCTCAGTTTCTTCTCTGTAAAGACAGATACCTGAAAGTCACTGCCGCATTTGTTTTGAAATCTGAATGAGTTGAAGCAAGAAAAACATCAGAAAATGCTCTGGTATAGAGTAAGTGCTAAATAAATGCTGTCATAAAAGTGTTGATGATATTTAGGAAACAGACCTAGAGTTTTTCACATTGAGAACAGTGATTGAATTCCTTTGGGAAAAATAAAGCTAGCATGCTTTCTAATGTGTCAGTAGACATAGGATAATGGAGACATAGACATCACTTTTGTTTTCATGATCCTAATCTTTAGAGAGAAAGGAGATGGAAAATTGAAGATATTTAATACAGTATATTAACAAAGAGAATAGCACTTTGAATATTATTTTATGTTCATATCCTAATATAATTTTAACTATGAGAATAAGACTTTAAAAGGTATTAGATAGTATAAGTGCAAATCAATCAAATAGAGAGAGTTAACAAAGGAAAAAGGGAGACAGAGAGAAAGAGATTTTGTGGATAAAAAAACCGAGGGAAGATAATTATGGAAGCAGATACAGAAAAATTAAAAGAGTCGGTATCTTTCCTACTTATATAGGCTTAGGTTTCCTCAGAAACTTCAAGGAAGGAGAAACACAGATAAATCAACTGCCTTTTAGATTCTTTGTTATTGCCCAAGTCACACAGTTATAAATAGTTTTTGTATTTGGGATTAAAACCAATGAGCAGGTCTGGGAATTAATTACCAATAACTAATTAATACATTTTCTGGCCATTGTTTACTATATCAGTGTTGAGCACTTTACAGACATTATATTCTAACAATCACGACATTTATTGCCATTTTTCAGATGGGAAAGCTTGATTTTCCAAGTTACACATTAGAAAATGGCAGAGCTGGAATATAAATTGAGATCTGTCTGACTCCAAAATTTCCAAAATGGCTTCTGATAGGAATCTTGATTTTGAGAAAAATAAGGAAAAGACAAGATTTCTAAAATTAGGCATTTTGTTCTATGAAGAGAACAAATACAAGCAAACTTATATGGCGAATACTGATGGGAAAAGAAGTTCATTTTTATATTAAAATTATGTAATCATCTTTGTCTTCAGATTGGAATGTACTTTATTAATGTTAATAACTGAGTTTTTGTGCATTTACTACTTTGACCAACTGGTAGGACAAGCAAAATTAGAAAGGAATTAGAGTACTGTCATGGTAGGTTGAATGGCCTGTTAAAACCATTCTTCCCCAACCTGAGTGTCTGAGAAGTTCTAAGATTGTAAAAAGACATTGCCTTTTGTTAGTGTGTGAAACTCTGCTGCAAGGAGTCCAGAAGGCGGAGAGATTAGTTGGAAAACTCATAATCCTTCCTGTCAACATATCAGCTAAATAATACATTCAGAACTCTAAGACTAACAGGTAGATATGGAAAAAAATGCTACAGGAAAAATTAGTGTTAAGTTAGTGGATGGGACAAAAGTGAAAGTTCAAAAATCAGAAGTTTGTGATATACTTACCCTACAGGAATCACCTCTGAAACCAGATCCTTCTTGGCTGATAAGACTTACTCTAGATTCTACTTTAAGTCTGGAATGAAGTCCAGTTTATTTTCTGCCGGAACCAGTGTTATTGAGGATATATCCTCATTGTGGCATACGGTGGTAGCCTCTTTTAAATGTAACCAAAAATTTGGAAAGGTTTTCTTATCATGCTCCTGGGGTAATCTCTTAGCTTCCTAATTTCCCTAAATTGAGTCCTTATGTGTAATGCACTCCCTTAAAGCTAGAATCAAGTTAGTCCTGTAAAATAGAATGAGGAAGTTTATTAAACTTTTGACAAAATAAAATTTAACATATGTTTCTATTCTGTTTTATAGGCAGATATGGCTTTCTTTCTTTTGATGTATATCTTCCATGTCATAAAATTGAACTAAGATGTCAGTTCCAGTCCCAGCAGAAGTTAGATGAGTTATGTAGGTGGGCAGGTGACAGCCAGCTCATTGTGAGCATGTTGCACCTGTGCTCATGATTTAAGAATCTACTTGAACTTCTGCTTCCTGTGACTCAGAGGAATATTTAGGTCTCAACATTCTCCATGCTTTCTTGAGCAGAGCCCTGAAAATTAACAGTATGAATGAAAATCATATTATGGGCATAACTCTAACTGATGAAAAGATACAGTATTCTCCCCTTATCTTCAGAGGATATGTTTTAAGACCCCTAGTGGATGTCTGAAACCACAGACAGTATCAAACAATATACTATAATAAAGTTATGTGAATACGGTATGTCTCTCTTTCAAAATATCTTAATATTTTCAGACTAAGGTTGACTGTGGCTAACTGAGGTAACAGGTAATAGAAACTGAGGAAAGTAAACCATGGAGAAGGGGAGACTACTGTAAATAGAATGAGATTTCAGAAATAAACCTAGGCATGTACAGTAATTGATTCATGACAGGGTGCCAAAATTCTTGAAAAAGGTGCCAAAGATAGTAATAGGAAAAAGAACAGTCTCTTCAACTAGTGGTTCTGAGACAACTGGATATCCACATGCAAAAGGATCAAGTTGGAACCATACTTTACACCACATAGAAAAAGATATTAATTTGAAAGGACTGAATACCAATGTAAGAGCTAGAAATATAAAACTATTAGTAGAAAACGTAGTGTAAATATCCATGACCATGGTTTTAGTAATGGATTCTTATAGATATGATAATAAAGACACAGGAAAAAAGAAAAACATAGGTAAATAATTAAAATGTAAATTAAAATAAAAATAATGTTCATCAATGGATACCGTTAAGAAAGTGAAAAAGACAATCCACAGAATGGGAGAAAATATATGCAATCATATATCTTATAAGGTCCATATTCAGAATAGTTAAAGAATTCTTACAACTGCATAATAAAAATACAGACAGGGTGTGGTGGCTCCCACCTGTAATCCCAGCCCTTTGGGTGGCCAAGGAGGGAGGATTACTTGAACCCAGGAGATGGAAACCAGCCTGGGCAACATAGTGAGATCCCATCTATCCAAACATTAAAAAAATTAGCCAGCCAGGCGGTGTGGCTCACGCCTGTAATCCCAGCACTTTGGGAAGCTGAGGCGGTCAGATCACGAGGTCAGGAGATTGAGACCATCCTGGCTAACATGGTGAAGCCCCGCCTTTACTAAAAATACACAAAATTAGCAGGGCATGGTTGTGGGCGCCTGTAGTCCCAGCAACTCAGGAGGCTGAGGCAGGAGAATGGCGTGAACCCGGGGGGTGGAGCTCGCAGTGAGCCGAGATTGTGCCACTGCATTCCAGCCTGGGTGACAGAGCAAGACTCCGTCTCAAAAAAAAAAAAAAAAAAAAAATTAGACAACTGTGGTAGCACACACTGTAGTCCCAGCTACCTGGGAGGCTGAGGTGGGAGGATGGCTTGAGCCTGAGAGATTGAGATTGCAGTAAACTGTGATTGCACCCCTGCATTTCAACCTGTGACAGTGAGATTCTGTTTCAAAAATAATAATAATAAAAATGCAAATAACACAATTAAAATTAGCCAAAAAACCTTAATAGACATTTTGCCAAAGAAGATATATAAATGATCAATAAGCACATTAAAAGTTACTCAGCAACATTTGTCATTAGGGAAATGCTAATCGCAACCACAATCTAACACTACCTTAAACCCATTAAGATGTCTATTATATATTTAAAAAAAAAAAACAAAATAAATATTGGCAAGAATGTGGAGGAACTGGGACTTTTGTGCATTGTGGAAGTGTAAAATGGTGCAGCCACTGTTGAAAAAAGTATGGCAGATCCTAAAAAAGTTAAACATAGAATTATCATATGACCCATTAATTCCACTCCTAGGTATTTACACAAAATAATTGAAAACAGGTACTCAAACAAAAACTGTTTGAGTTTAAACATAAAAATGTTCATAGTAGCAATATTCACAATAACTAAAGATAGGACAATTCATATGTTCATCAGCTAATGAATGGATTAAAAAATGTGGTATATCCATGCAATGGAATATTACTCAGCCATGCAAAAGGAATGAGTACTGATACATACTTCAAGATGGACGAACTTTGAAAATATGCTAAGTGAAAGAGGTCAGACACTAAGGTCACATACTGTTTTGATGCCATTTAAATGAAATATTCAAAATAGATAAATTCATAGAGCCAGAAAGGAGATTAGTAGTTGCCTAGGGATAAGGAGAGAGGGGACTGGGCAGTGACTGCTCAAAGGATATGGGATTTTCTTTTAAGATGATGAAAATATGTCACAATTTGATGAAACTGATGATTGCACATGCATATTGCAACATGCATATTGTGTGTATACTAAACACAACTGAGTTGTACTCTTAAAATAATAAATCTTAAGTTTATGTGAATTGTAACTCAATAAAGAAATAAAATTTTAACATAAAAAGATTAAATAAATATTTTACATTATGAATTAAGATTTTAGTCATTCAGTTTGGCTTAGCACATTTCTTTCAAAATCATGCGTGACTTAAGTTTATCTTTCTCTTTATACTAGGTAAAAATATACCTTTGATTTAAAAGAGTATGATACAGTTAACACACTAAGTTTTCTCTTATTTTAAACCCTCCAGTTTAGGTATCATATAGAACTCAGATTAAAATTTAGAAAAATGGGAATAATAAGTAGCAATTTAACAAAAATCAAGTTTGTTAAAACGATATGTTGAAATAGAGATGTTCTTATAATAGTGTTAAATGCTTGAGACTAAGGGTGTGTGGCATTTGATGTCCTGTTTGGATACATTGTCTTTCTGAGCAGCATTTCAGGCATTCAGGATGCCTAGCATTAATCGGCAAATTAAAACAAAAACAAACAAACAAAAAAACCGCTGATTAAATTCATGACAGGGAACAAGAATTCAGCTGCCTTTCTGTCACTCAACAGTAGGTAAGTCACAACCTCATTTTTTCTATTGTTATGGAAGACTATTGCATTTCTACCTCATGGTCTTATTAGAAAGAATAAATGAGATAATATATGTAAAAATATTCAGAAAACTTAAAAGCTAAATAGGTCTGTGAACTTCTGTTTGTGCATTAGAGCAATGACATAAAAAGGAAGCAGTATGTTATAGTGTTTATAACCATAGATTTTGAAATTTGAAAAATTGAGTTTGAACATTTGATGACCTTAGCATAGTGATCATTGCCAATATATTTAATAAGCATGTTACTTAATATTAGCATCTCTAAAATAGGGATGCTAATTGGATAAATTAAATAAAAAGCAAGTAGTGTTTCTGAGGATATTTCATGTATATGCTTCCAAAACAATTTTAAATGATGCTAATTTAATGAGTTTGTTAATAGCTATTCTTTTTTCATTAAATGGTCTTTAATTCATAAATAGACATTAAAATATCAGATGTTGATTTTCCTTGAAGATATTTTGCATTATATATTACTAGACATAATTCCCTTTTTTTCCATTTACTTTCATATCAAAGCTTCTAAATATTTTTTCCTTTAAGGTTATGGAAATTCAAAAGTAGAATTCCCATGATAAGTGACCTCGGGAGTCAGATCACAGCCATAAAGGTCACTAAAAGCTGTTGCTAGGTTGTTAGAACTGGAGTCATTGTGGGAAGCGCTATGCATATAGCATCAAAGAGGAAAACATTTGTTAAAAGACTCAGTAATGGTGGAAACTTTGCATTCTGGCACTTGTTTTTTTTGGGGGGGGGCAGGTAAGTGGGGAATGGTACAGTTAAAGTCAACAGTCTACTAAAATTACCAGGTATTTTCTTTATACAGGTAATGCATAGTACCTAGGCCACAACACTAAAATTCTCTCTCTCTCATCTCCATTGCTGTTTTTCAATTCGACAAGCATTTACTGAACATCCACTCATGCCACCCTTTTCAAGGAAAAGTTAGAATTTTCAATTGCTCCATATGCTTAGATTATGTCTTGGTTTACAAGGAAATTTCTGGGTCTAGATTATATTTCAGCAGGAGCTGGCAATGACCTTGGAAATTGGTTTTACAGTGAATTGCCTCAGACCTGTTGCATGCGTGTGATAATTTCTAGAGTAACAATTATTTTTTAAATAATTCTATTGGCATCAGTTTTAAAAAGGATTAAGATATAGTATAAACGTTCTTTACCAAGAAACCATGATTATCAATTATCCATCTGCTTATATACATATTCACACCCACATCTACTGATCACCTGCCTCTCTCTCAAATTTATAAGACTTACTGTGGGCCAGGATTTATGAATAAAATACAGTCCCTGCTCTCCAGAAACTCATAGACCTAGCAAGGGAGGCCAAGAGGCTAGTAATTGTAAATTATGTTATGAAGTAGATAATATGAAAGATTTAAAAACACGTTGTGAGAGCATAGAGGAGTAGTATCTACCCCAGACTGGAGTAGAGAAGGGGACATCCTTGATGAATTGATGCCTGAGATGGGATTTTAGAATGAGAAGTAATCAGCTAAATGAAAACGTCAGGGATTGCTTTAGAGCAAAAAGATTTCGTTAGTGAGCCTCAACAGTCATGAAAGAACAAGGAGTGTCCCTATAATTCATCAGATTGTGAGGTGGAGAGGCCACATGAGAAGGTGGGGAGATGGGCTGTATACAGATTCCAGAGCTTTACTGACATCATGAGATGTTTTGAAGGCAGAAGTCTCAGGGATTTTAAGTGGTGAGTGGGCAAGAGAAGACGGGGGAAATACTCCATTGGTATGCTTTTTGACTGCTTCCGTTTTAAGTTTTGTGGTATCCCTTCTTGCTTGCTTCTGTTCTTCTCTCCTATTTCTTTCCTGTTGCTCCTGTCCCTTTTCTCTCTACCCTTAGTCTTCCTTTGCCTTTCATCTCTTTCCTTACTAATATGAACCAACTAAACAATAGATACATTGTAAAGACACCAGCAACAGACTGCTCAGCAATATGAGGTTTTATCTTGGTAATGAATCCCTTACTGAGAATAGTTTCTGTTAAGTGAAAGCTGTGTTTTTTTAAGAGAAAACAGTTGTTCTCACATTTGTAAAACTGTATTTTGATTTTTAAATGCCTATTTGAATGGTATTGACATTACTACATTGAATTTTCAGGGTTGTGCATCTTGAATCTCTTATTTTATACTTAAAAAGTCTATTTTTAAGTCAAAAGCAATGCAAGGTTGGTTTAGGTTATTTATTTGTTCAGTATTTTGATATTTAAGACTTAAGTGATCTATCATTTAACTTATAAAACAAAAGTCTCATTATAAAATATTCGAGTGGAACTAAATTGTCTAGAAGTAACAAGTTTAAGCCGCCTTCCTCCCTCCTTCTCGTCTCGTTCAAACTGTTACAAAGTTCAGCTGGAGATTTCCTTCTCCCTGTGGTGTTTTATCCCCTGCTCCTCTGGCCACCCTCCCGATGGATCCCTGTGGTGCCAGGCAGGAATGGCCTGCTAGGGGACCCATTGAGCTCCCAGGGCCTTTCTGCTGCTTCCCCTACACCTGTATTTCATTAGGCTCTCCAAACTGACCCAGCTCCAGGTAAAGTCAGAACCTTCTATTGCAAACAGACCTTCAGCTTTTGTAGTGGAGGTGTGTGTCCGGGGAGGAGGGTATCCCTTTTTCACTTCCACAGTTGGGGCACTGACAGTATTTGCAGTGTCTTCCAGGTCCTGCAGGAGCAGTCAGCTTCCTTCATAGGGTCTGTGGGTCCTCTCAGGATTGCTGGTTTGTTCTTGCAGTCAATCTGGAGCTAAAATTCACAATGCGAGCATCTGCCGACTGCTCTGTTCGAAGCTGCAATCTAGTCCTGCCTCCAGTCCGCCATGATGATTTTTCTCCCCAGGTTATTTAAACAATACAGAACTATAGACCACATGTAATTCTTCTCTTCAGGATTCACCATTGGTAATATCTGGTGTGCATTCTTGGAGAATTTTTTTATTTAAGCACACTCACAAAGTCTCATTAATTTTATAATGCATTCTCTAGTTTGTCACTTAAATTGGAAATTTTTCTCGATCTGTATATGTAGAGTGAGTCATTTAGTTGATTTTAATAGCTTCATAATTTTCCATTGTATACATGTAATATATTGTGATTAATATTTGCTATTGTTTGACGTGTCAAAACCATTTTATTTTATGTATATATGTGGATGTATATGTAAATATGTATGTTATATAAACATATTCTATATATATTTACTCCTGTGCTAGCATGTCTAGAAATATATTCCTACATTTTAACTTATATTAAATATTTTCAATTTGTAATTTCTTAAAAAGTATACAGTAATCACTTTTGTTTTAAAACCTTGAAAATACTGGAAATTTTTGTTCTTTCTCTCACTCATTTCTCTTTTTATATTTCTCTGTCTCTCTTTTGCTGTTGACAAAACAGAAAACAATGCAGCTCCTAATGACTGGCCAGCACCATTGAAAATGAACACATGAATATATTTGTTGGCCATTTGTACGTGCTGTTGTTCCTGTTGTGAGTTACCTGTGCATGCCTTCTCATTTTTTCAAATTAGGCCTTCTTGTGGAGTTAATGTATTGACTTTTTTTTCTTAATCATAATATTCTGATTGATGACACTATCATACCTAACCTTCCCATTGAATTGTATCAAATGAAGACAGTTTTATTAATAAGGAATTTTACATTTAGAAAATAAAGAAGAGGAAAACAGACAAATAAATCACCCATTTTTCTAACACTTAGGAAAAATATCCCTGTTTTTACTTTTACTTCCCTGGCTTTTATTTTGGTCTTTAAAATATTTTTCATTCATCTTACACTGTTGGGAACATACTGAATAAATGTGTTTTTTTCATATTCCAGAATTGCATATAGTAATACATATATATATATGTATATATATATAGAGGGGAGGAGGGGGAGAGAGAGAGAGATAACATTGGCAAAACCTTTGGATAGAGATTTAACTATAGTTCCCTTTCAAGTCACATCCATTGTCATTCACCTTAGTTATTGTTCCATTCTCTCATGCCCAATTCTGCTCCATTTTAATCAATTATTGGCTATAAAATTCTCCCTCCATTGCTGTTGTGGCAGGGCCTCCTGGCATCTCTGCTGTAGTGTTTTCACTGCAATACTTGTTCCATGTCCATAACACAGGATTCCCAGTCCTGTTTGACCTGGCTGCCCTCAAATCCATTCTTGACTCCCACATTTTCATGGTGCTCCTGCCAGCTCATGCTGCTCTCCTTCTGAAGTGGTGCAGTGGGAGCCTAGGCTTGGTGTGGAGCGGCACAAGAATGAGCAAGGACATGAGAAAGTCAAGTGGTGTGGGTTTGAGGGAAAGTGTGTTGGTGGCTGTACAACTGGGAATCCCATGCTATTCAATTCAGGCTGAGAAATAATCATCAATAATGTTTGATGCTTAAAGA
The DNA here is from genome assembly GCF_049350105.2 of Macaca mulatta. NCBI lineage: Eukaryota > Metazoa > Chordata > Mammalia > Primates > Cercopithecidae > Macaca > Macaca mulatta. Next base: position 92,498,377 of record NC_133412.1, read on the forward strand.
GGTTTTGAAAATTATGTAAGGAAAAAAGTCAACATATAGATTGAATGCTATAAAAATGGTATTTGATCATCTTTTGATCTACTGAGAGAATAATTTTATATGGTTCAAACCAATAAATACATATAAGCCTGGAGATTAACAATTTTTTGATAAATACTAAAGACAAAATTTCAAAATGAATTTCCTATACATTTAATCTTTTTCTTTCTATCCAAATATACTTTATTAACTTTTTTATTTTTACATTTCAACTTTTATTTTAGATATAGTGGAGATTTGTTTTAGATACGTGCAGGTTTGTTTCATGAGTATATTGCATCCAGGTTGTCAGCATAGTACCCAGTTGGTAGTTTTTCAACCCATGCCTCTCTCCCTCTTCCCTCTGATAGTCCACAGTGTCTATTGTTCCCATGTCTATGTCTATTTCTGTTCCTGCATTAGTTTGCTTAGGATTATGGCACCCTCGCTCCATCTATGTTACTGCAAAGGACATTATTTCATTCTTTTTTATGGCGGTATAGCCCTCTGTGGTGTACATGTTCCCGCACTGTCTTTATACAGTCCACCATTGATAGGCACCTAGTTTGATTCCATGTCTTTGCTATTGTGAATAGCACAGTAATGAACATATGAATGCATATGTCTTTTTGGTATAATAATCTATTTTCCTTTGAGTATATACTCAACAATGGGATTGCAGGGTCGAATGGTAGCTCTGTCTCAAGTCATTTGAGAAATCGCCAAACTGCTTTCCACAGTGGCTGAACTCATTTGCTTTACCCCACCAACAGTGTGTAGGCATTCCCTTTCCTCTGCAGTCTCACCAGCATCTGTTGTTTTTTGACTTTTTAGTAATAGCCATTCTGACTGATGTGAGATGGTATCTCATTGTGGTTTTGATTTGCATTTCTCTGATGATTAGAGATACTGAACTTTTTTTTTTTCATATGGTTGTTGGATGCTTGTATGCCTCATTTTGAGGAAGTATCTGTTCTTGTGTCCTTTGCCCATTTTTTAATGGGGTTATTTGTTTTTTTGCTTGTTGATTTATTTAAGTTCCTTATGGATTCTGGCTATTAGACCTTTGTCGAATGGACAGTTTGTGAATATTTTCTCCCATCCTGTAGGTTGTCTGTTTATTCTAGTAATAATTTCATTTGCTCTGCAGAAGCTTTTTTATCAATTAAACAAAATTACTTATCAATTTTTGTTTTTAAAAATTGTTTTGTTGTCTCATGAATTTTTGTTTTCATTGCAATTGCTTTTGGGAACATAGCCAAAAGTTCTTGCCAAGGCCAATGTTGAGAAGGATATTTCCTAGATTTTCTTGTAGAATTTTTAGAGCTTGAGGTTTTACATTTAAATCTTTAATAATCCCCCCGACTTATTTCTTGTATATCATGAAAGGAAAGGATTTACATATTTTACATTTAAATCTTTAATAATCCCCCCGACTTAATTTTTGTATATCATGAAAGGAAAGGATCCAGTTTCATTCTTCTGCATATGGCTAGCTAGTTATCCCACCACCATTTATTGCATAGGAAGTCCATTACCCACTGCTTATTTTTGCTGGTCTTGTTAAAGATCAGATGGTTGTAAGTGTGCCCCTTTATTTCTGAGTTTTCTATTTGGTTCCATTGGTTTATGTGTCTGTTTTTGTACCAGTACTATGCTGTTTTGTTTACTATCGCCTTATAGTATAGGTGGAAGTTGAATAATATGATGTTTCTGGGTTTGTTCCTTTTGCTCAGAATTTCTTTGGCCATTTGTGTTCTTATATGATTCCATATGAAATCCAGATTTTTTTTTTCTAATTCTGTGAAGAATGACATTGGTAGTATGATAGCAAAGATTGAATCTGTAAATTGCCTTGGGTAGTGTGGCCATTTTAATGTATTGATTCTTCTAATCCATGAGCATGGAATGTTTTTCCATTTATTTATATTGTCTATGATTTCTTTAGCAGTGTTTTGTAGTTCTCCTTGTAGAGATCTTTCACCTCCCTAGTTAACTGTATTCTCAGGTATTTTATTTTCTTTATAAGAATAAAATTATAAGTGGGATTGTGTTTTTTATTTGGCTTTTGTCCTGGACATTGTTGGTGTGTAGAAATGCTACTGGTTTTTGTATGTTGCTTTTGTATCCTGAAGCCTTACTAAAATCATTTACAATTCTGGAAGCCTTTTGGCAGAGTCTTTAGGATTTTTTAGGTATAGAATCATATCATTAAGTAAAGTAGGATAGTTTTACTTCTTCTTTTCCAATTTAGATATCTTTTATTTCTTTCTCTGGTCAGATTGCTATGGCTAGGACTTAGCAATGGTTCTCCATGTATTGATTTTTGTTTCTCCACAAGAGATTGAATGCCTTTTCCAGTTAGAAGTGACATGTATATTTTAATTCTCTGTAATATAACAATGGTATAATAACAATGGTATAATAGGTAGCCTTGCAGCTGTATTTTTAGCTCATCTATTGTTATTATATGAAGTAATGTTGTTGAGGTGGGATTCTTAGTTATTAAGTTAAGGAAAAAATTAACCCTTTGATATCTACTTAGTGCCTTCTAGAGACATTGTATTAATTTGCACTATTCCTTTAAGTATTTGAGAATGTCTATTTCCTGACAGCCTCATCCATAGAAAATCATCTTTTTTTTTTTTTTTTTTTTTCCCTCAGATGGAGTCTTGCTCTGTTGCCCAGGCTGAAGTGTAGTGGCACAATCTCGGCTCACTGCAACCTCTGCCTCCTGGGTTCAAGTGATTCTCCTGCCTCAGCCTCCCAAGTAGCTGGGATTGCAGGCACGTGCCACCATGCCCAGCTAATTTGAAATTGTTAAGCACAAAATAGCACTCTATACTATCTTATCTACACATCTTGGATTACTAGTTTCTTACTTTTAGTATTATTATTGACTGTTCAGCTTTCTCCTTTAGTCAATGCTCTTTTTACTCATTTTAAACTGATTTACCATATGTTTTTCTTTATCTATTTGGAAGAACTAATTTTATATTAAATATATCAATCACCTGTCTAATCTTTTACAACCATTTTCAACAATTTATGCTTATATTTTTATAGTGCTTATATCCTCATATAAAACATTTATATGTGTATCTGGATATATTATCTTTATATTTACCTGGATATCTAATATATTTCTATTTTAATGTTTTGGATACTATCAATTATTTCCTCCATTATATTTATGAATATAGATAATATGATTACAATGCATTTTTCAACCTAATAGTTCTCCACGTATTCAAATACTTCCTTTGCCTTGTTCCTATTTCTGTCATTTAAATATCAGTTTGAAACTTAGTCTGAGTTTGTATTCAGAGATAAAGATTTATTTTTTCTCAGTTTTATTTGTTTTGCTAACACTATTGGTTAATAATTCGTCCTGCTCACCTGATGTGATATGGTTCTTCAGTAGTAGTTCCTGATAAATTACTTTAAGCTCTCTCCAGCCCTTTCATTCCATTCTTTACGTTGTGACCATTTGAAAGCAGAAATATAACCAAGCTACCACTTAAAATTTTTCAGTGATTTTCTATTGCTATTAGGGTAAAAAACAAAATTATTATAATGGAAACAAGATTTTAAGACTGGCCTGTCACTCTATGCTAATCTCAGTTGTTCAACCTCTGGCCCCACTGGCTTTCCTGTCTTAGGGTCTTTGCACAGGGCATTTCCAAAGTCTGGACTGCTTTTCTCACTTTTCAGTAGTAATTCCCAGAGGAGAGTCTGAGCAGGCACTTCTGGGATGCATCACATTGTTCTCATAGCGCTCTGTGGTTTTTCTTAAGGTCAATTATGAGAGTATGTCTATAGTTAGGGCTATTTAATGTTTTGCTCCATCTGAAGTCAGAATCAGTGTTTGACCTCAGAACTTGACATCTTTCCTGGCATATAGTACATGCACATTAGAAACATTAGTTGAGTGGGTAAATGAATGCATTAATTTTTCAACACCTTGTGGTTATGAGAAGATTTCTTTTACTTTAATATTGAATGTAAAACAGCTTAAAAATTTTACAAATATTTAAGTCTGATAAACTCCCTTTTGTTATTATTTTGTTTTTGATCTTTTAGGTAGTAAAAGACAAAGTCAATGAACGAAGCAAATTACACCGAGGTATCTCAATTTGTGTTGCTGGGACTTTCTATATCTACACCAATACAGCATTTCTTCCTTGCTGTCTCTACAGTGTTTTATGTAACAATTCTTCTAGGGAACCTCTTTGTTGTGTTTATAGTAAGCTTTGACCCTCATTTACATTCCCCCATGTACTTCCTTTTAGCCAACCTTTCATTTATGGATTTGTGCTTTTCTACCTTAACAGTTCCTAAGATGATTTCTGACCTGTACTCTGGGCACAATACCATATCATTCCAGGGGTGTGTCATCCAGATATTTGTCCTTCATGTCCTGGGTGGATCTGAGATGGTGCTGCTCATAGCCATGGCCTTTGACAGATATGTGGCCATATGTAAGCCCCTTCACTACCTGACCATCATGAACTCACGGATGTGCATTCTGCTTCTGTCTAGCGCTTGGGTTTCTGGTCTCATTCACTCAGTAGCCCAGTTGGCTTTTGTTGTCCATTTGCCTTTTTGTGGTCCTAACGAGATAGATAGCTTTTACTGTGACCTTCCTTGGTTTATCAAACTTGCCTGCATAGACAGCTACAGAATGGAGTTCTTGGTTACTGCCAATAGTGGGTTAATTTCCATAGGCACTTTCTTTTTATTGATTATTTCCTATATCTTCATCCTGGTCACTGTATGGAAACACTCTTCAGGTGGTTTATCCAAAGCTGTCTCTACTCTTTCAGCTCATATCACTGTGGTGGTTTTGTTCTTTGGACCATGCGTCTTTGTTTATATGTGGCCATTTCCCTCAGTGTCAGTGGATAAATTTCTTGCCATTTTGGACTTTATGATTACACCCATCCTGAATCCTGTCATTTACACATTGAGAAACAATGATATAAAGATGACAATGAAGAGACTGAGTAGTCATCTCCTGAGTCTGAGGAAGATCTCCTGAACAACTTATAAGGGCACAAATAATGCCTTCTATAAGCACCACTGTAAACAACTTTTTAAAAGTTATACTATCTTGAGACAATTTATTGTCCTTAATCATGAGCTCAAACACAATCATGAGCTCAAACACCTTAGAAAGTTTATTCCAGTTTAGTAACCAATAATGTGAATACGTATTTAATCCCTTACCTATGGGCTATTTTGCATAGTTCATAACTTTAAAATACAGAAAACATACTGTCATGTGGCTCACATTTTAACTAGTCCATAGAACATCTGAGAAGTTTGTCAACTTTATTCCACAGTGCCACATTTACAGATTTACTGGTATATACTGATATTTTCTTCTGTTACTAGGTTGGAAAATATTCTTATCTAAGAGAATGATTGGTTCCCATCACAGTTATTATTTGGCAAGCAGAGCAGTTTCACATTCTGTGTTGATTCAGGTTTGCTGATTTTTCATTTTCTTCCTTTGTACTGTTACCTATGTTAATAAATGTACTCAGTTCCATACATTTTATAAGAAATATAATTTGTTTCATAGAATATTGTGAAATACTCACATACACATAAAATAGTCAAGTGGACAAAGATATATTAAATGCTCAGTAGTGCTTTGAATGCCTTTTTAGGATCTGGTCACTAAGAGGTCAAAGATGGTCTTCTTTTCCTCAACCTTGAGTTTAACCATGCCCTTTAAAAGTGTGCTGGTGGTAAAAAGTTATGAATTTAGACCAAATATTCGGTCAAAGAAAGTAGAACTAGGCTAGGATTGAAAAATATTAAAGAGAGGGACCTCAGATATAATCTTGCTCAGCAATGGATCCAGTGCAGGAATGAACACCACTGTATTGTCAACCATTAAGCAACCTATTCTTTTAAACTTCCAGGTAGGAGAAACTGACCAGTGCATACAGCAACACAGCACCTTTTGTAAACTACCTATTCAAATTGAAATTGTATTTTTATAGTGAGATGGAATTTGCTTCCCTATGGCTTTCATATTGCATTTCTCATTTTATAATCTGGATTTGTGCAAAATAAAGTATTTTTATGGTACCTCCTCCTTTCATGTTGGAAAATAAATTATGATTCTATTATGTCTTCCAGTTTTAGGGTTAAATATTTATTCTGAGGCTAAACATATTGAATCTTAAATCTTTTTAGACAAAATTCCCCGTCTTGAAATTTTCACCGTACAATTTTAAAAAATTACTATGAGGCAACCTTTTCGAAATATCAGCTTTATTTTCCAAATCCTAATAAATTCTCTAGCAATTGTTTCATATATCATTAAATGTTTTTGGAATTTGCAAGAAGGGTGCATATAGATTACAGAAATAGCTTAGTCATATGGTTTCATATATCAGATGGACTAGGTCAAATTAATTAACTGGAAGGAAATTTGTAGAAAATTTTTGAAGGAACTATAGAATACATTATAATTTGTTCAGATATTTGCATTTTATATGTATCTTTACATACCAGATGTGTGTTAAGAAGCAGATTAATGGCAGTCTTCTGCACGTGTTACTGTAGTCGGGAATTTTGCTTTGGAACTAGGTTCTTTCGTGTTAAAAGGTTAAGATTCTGGAATAGCCAAGAGCATATGGGAGCACTCAACAATCAAATTAAAAGTGACCATAACTGTTATAATGGATTGTGTTATGAGCTGAATCTTGTCTTGCCCAGATTCATATGTTGAAGTGCCAAACGCTAGTACTTCAAAAAGTAACCCTATTTGGAGATAAGGCCTTTATTTTGAAGTGGAGATTAGGTTAAAACAAAACTGTGAGGGGTGGGGCCCTAATGGTGTCCTTATTAGAAAACAGGCATCTGCAATGTGTTATTTTTTAAGTGACACTCAGGCTGAAAAACAAGATATAAAATTGTATACCAAAAATATAAAGACAAATTTTTTAAATTAAAAAGAACAGGTAGAGACAATATTATGAAAGACATGTTAATAACACAAAACTAAACCAAGTAAAACTGTGAAAAGAATAAGACTGATCCATTAAAAGGTGTTGACAACTGATGTCTAATCTAACGTCAAGTGGGCAACACAATAAGGAAAAGTAAAAATATTCAATTAACAAAATCAAACCATAGTAAATATTTTGGGGATATATATATATTTATTTATTTCTAACTCTCTAATGGAGAATATATCTCTTTAAGTGTACACATAACTGAAAATACCATGTATTTCTTCACAAGACAAGATTTTCAATGAAGTAAAATAAAATGTTCTGACTTCAATGCAATAAAAGTAGATATTAACTGATCGAAAATATTTATGACCTCTTGGGGATAAAAAAAAATTACATTAAACAACTTATTGGAGTATTAACTAAAATTAGAGTGGTTATAAAAATACAGGAGGATTCAGAGTAAAATTCAGAGAAATCTTGTATTTTACTCCAATAAGTAGTATTTTATTATTGATGTTGGTCCTGACATTTTGGAATATTTTTGTATATATTATTAAAAAATGGATATTACTGATATTAGGATCAAAGATTTTTCATGGAAGAGAAACTAGATACAAATATAAAAGAAATAAAGCAAAAATCTATAACATTAAATTGACAAATTAATGTTTTAATTAATAAATTCATATTTAATTATTTGTAACTAAATCAAAGATTAAATTTTGATTGGATTGATATTTAACTATAAATTTGACTTAATCTAAAAGCTTTCATTTATAATGCCTATCACTAAAAGGTAACCATACATAAAAGAAAGTTGAAAACCAATAGAAAAACCAGACCCAAAAAATAGATACACAGGAACTCCAGAGATGTGGACTTAACAAATAAAATCAATGTGGTCAATTAATTAAACTAGAGGTTGGAAAATTTTGGCAGGGAGTTGGAAATTCCAAAAATGAATTTAATGTAAATTCTGAAACTAAAATTGCAATAATAAAAAGTAAGAACTCAGTGAATGAATTTAAGAACAGATTAGATATAAATTAAAAAATTAACAACTGGAGGAGGGTCAAGAAAACATATTTTCTTGACTGATACTTTCATTGGTTTTGAAAATTTCTCACCTATTACATCTTCAAATATCACTTTCTGTTTATTTGCTCCTTCCTTGTAGGATTCCAATTACACTTATGTTAGACCATTTTAACATGTCCTATATGCTCTATGTTTTATCTTTTCATGTATTTTATATTCTTTTTAAAATGTTCATTCCTCAGTCTAGATATTTTTAGTTAAACAAAATGGGAAAAAAATCTGTCACTTGAGGACTTGTAAAAGTGTTAAGAAGGTTTTTCAGTGTACAAAAAAAAAAATATCCCAGATGGAATTTCAAAGGTATAAGGAGAAAAAAAAAAAAAGCTGTAAAAGTTCTTATGTTGGGAAATCCAATGGTCTGTAAAATACTTTTTGGATGTAAACTACATATAGAATTTTAAAAATGACAGTAATAGCACAAACAGTAAGCGAAGCTTATGAGTTCTAAGATAATTGAATTGTCTGTGAATTGATAACACATAGTAACTTAAAACTGGTTCTAATAAGCTAAGGGTGGGTGTTGTAATCTCTATGGTGAGAACTAAATGGAGGTAAAAATATATATTTAAGTAGCTCTTAGAAAAAATAGAATAATAATCACAAACACAGTAAGAAAGAAGGGAAATCAACATAAACAAGTGTGACAAGTAGAAAATACACAGATAATTGGTGAAATCTCATGTATATCAGTAATTATATTTCTGTAAATAGACTAAATAATATAATTAAAAGACATGGAGCCAGACTGGATAAAAAGAAATAAATTTGAACTATATTATGCTTTCAGGAGACCCAACTGAAGTTTAAGTTTACAAAAGAGTTGAAAATAAAAGGATAGAGATGCAATACATAAAAACCAAAAGAAAGCTTACTTAGATAATGTACACTTATATTAGGTAATGTATACTTTTAAGGCAATATAGAGATGGAAGAAAACATTTTACAATAATTAAAGTGTCAACATAGCAGAAAGACATAACACTTTAAATGTGTATGTCCTTAATTACATGCCTTCAATATATGTAAGCTGAAAAAGTTTCAAAACTCCAGGAACCCCAATAGGTTCTCATTGTAAATATTTGAAACATTCTCCTGGTTCTACTGAGAAGGGGGCTGAGGAAGAAGAGTAATATTTGTAAAATATACCCAGAGCTGTTTCCATAACAGAGGACAGCAGAAAGAACATTATCACAGCTCAATTTAAAAACTTTTTCCAGATGGGGAAGAAAATTCCTCCTACTCCAACCCTCTCCAGTCTCCTTTCCTAACTAAGAGAAAACAAACAAAACAAGGATGACAACAAAACTCAGCAGGGTTCAGGGCTTTCGAGAAAATAGAGTGAGAATGCTACAGTCTTGGAATGAAGTAGGAGGCAGGAGAGTTAACAAGCTAACCTACTGGAGAAACGCTGTAATAATCCTGGCCCTAAAACACAGACACATTGAAAGATGGAGATGTAATCAGAAGATTGTAAAACACTACCCTTCCCCAACAATTTACCGACATACCAACAGAGCTTCTGTATAGTAACAGCCTACAATTGACAGCTACATGACAACAGACTTTCTCTGAAGAAAGATGTGTAGGGAAGCCCAAAATCAAGAGAGGAAAATAAAACAAAGACACTAAAGAAATTCAGCCTCTACTAAGCCAAGGAAAGAAGCCATGAGCTTGAAGATCCCCAAACTGAAATGCAAAGAGAAAAAAATAGAATAAAAAAGAAAGCAGAAGAAAATAGTCAAAAAATTGTGAGAAAATGAAAAGGGATGTAAGTGGGAAAGAGAAGAGAAAGAATAAAAACAGAACTGAGCAGGAGAAATATTTGAAGTAATAATGATGGACAACTGTCTAAAATTAATGAAAAAATCAAACCACTGATCCAAGGATGCCAGAGAACAGCAAGAATGAAAAGTACAACAAAAACCCAACACATGTAGACATATACAAACTGCAAAAATCTACAGTCAGAAAAAAATACTGAAAGAAATCAGGGAAGAGGGTACATTTCATATACAGAGGAACAGGATAAGAATTATAGTGGGCTGCTTGTTAGAAAAGAAAGCAATAAAAGAATAGAGTGAAATATTTAATGGATTGGAACAAAAACCCTTTATTAACCTACAATTCTACATCCAGTGAAATTATCCTTCAAACGGGAAGGAGAAATAAATTTCACAGACAAACAATAACTGGGGAATCAATTGTCAGCAAAGCTACCCTGAAATAAATATTAAAAGAAATTATTCAGGAAGTAAAAAAATAATATCGGCCAGAAACTTAGATCTACATAGAGGAAGACCATTGGAAAAGGAAAAAAATGAAGGTAGAATAAAATAATTTTTCCTTTCTTAATTGGTTTACAAGATAACTGTTTAAAGCAATGGCAGCATTAATATATAGGGTGGCTATAACATATGGATAAGTGAATGAATGATAACTATGTTACAAGTGACAAGAGGGAGAAATTGGGAATACTATATTATAAGGTACTTATACTACATGTGAAACAGTATAGTGTTACATGAAAATGAACATTAGTTAAAATGTGTATTGTTAACTATAAGGCAATTACTAAAATATTTTAAAAAGTATAATTAATAGGAAAGAGAGGATACATAATGGAATCAGTAATACATAGAAACTAACCCAGGAACAGAAAACCAAATACTGCATGTTCTCACTTAAAAGTGGGAGCTAAGTGATAAGATCTTATGAACACAAAGAAACAACAGACACTGAGGTCCATTTATTTGAGGGAAGAGGGTGGGAGGAGGGAGAGGAGCAGAAAAGATAACTATTGGGTTCTGAGCTTAATACCTGGGTGATGTAATGATACGTACAACAAACTCCGATGACACATGTTTATTTGTGTAACAAACCTTCACAGGTACCCCCAAGGTTAAAATAAAAATGAAAAGAAATAAAAATAAAGAATGAGAAAACAATCCACAAAGAGAAAACATTTGCAAAAGACACACTGATAAAGGACTGTTATCAAATATATACAAATAACTCATAAAACTCAACAGATGAAAACAGATGACCAAATTAAAAATCAACAAAAGACTTTGACACCCACCAAGGAAAATATATAGATAGCAAATAAGCATATGAAAAGATGCTCCACACATGTCATCAGGGGAATGCAAATTAATACAACAGAGATACCACTACACATCTATTTGAATGATCAAAGTCCTGAACACTGAAAATATAAAATGCTAACAAGGATGTGAAACAACAGGAGCTTTCATTGCTGGTGGGAATTGGTACAACCACTTTGGAAGACAGTTTGGCAGTTCCTTACCAAAACTTAACATACTCTTACCATATAATCCAGCAATCGTGCTCCTTGGTATCCACCCAAAGGAGTTGAAAACTTATGTCCACACAAAAATCTGTGCATAGATGTTTACAGCAGCTTTGTTCATAATTGCCAAAACTTGGAAGCAACTAAGATGTCTTTCAGTAGGTGAATGGATAAATAAGCTATGGTATATCCAGACAATGGGATATTATTCAGCACTAAAAAGAAATGAGCTATTAAGCCATAAAAAGACATGGAGAAACCTTAAATGCATATTAAAAAGTGAAAGAAGCCAGTATGAAAAGGCGATATACTATATGACTCTAACTGTATTATATTCTGGAAAAGGCAAAACTATGAAGAGAGTGCAAAAATGAGTGGTTGCTAGGGGTTGGAGGGAAGAACCAAAACAGCATGGTACTGGTACCAAAACAGAGATATAGACCAATGGAACAGAACAGAGTCCTCAGAAATAATACCACACATCTACAGCCATCTGATCTTTGACAAACCTGAGAGAAACAAGAAATGGGGAAAGGATTCCCTATTTAATAAATGGTGCTGGGAAAATTGGCTAGCCATAAGTAGAAAGCTGAAACTGGATCCTTTCCTTACTCCTTATACGAAAATTAATTCAAGATGGATTAGAGACTTAAATGTTAGACCTAATACCATAAAAATCCTAGAGGAAAACCTAGGTAGTACCATTTAGGACATAGGCATGGGCAAAGACTTCATGTCTAAAACACCAAAAGCAATGGCAGCAAAAGCCAAAATTGACAAATGGGATCTCATTAAACTAAAGAGCTTCTGCACAGCAAAAGAAACTACCATCAGAGTGAACAGGCAACCTACAGAATGGGAGAAAATTTTGGCAATCTACTCATCTGACAAAGGGCTAATATCCAGAACCTACAAAGAACTCAAACAAATTTACAAGAAAAAAACAAACAGCCCCATCAAAAAGTGGGCAAAGGATATGAACAGACATTTCTCAAAAGAAGACATTCATACAGCCAACAGACACATGAAAAAATGCTCATCATCACTGGCCATCAGAGAAATGCAAATCAAAACCACAATGAGATACCATCTCACACCAGTTAGAATGGCGATCATTAAAAAGTCAGGAAACAACAGGTGCTGGAGAGGATGTGGAGAAATAGGAACACTTTTACACTGTTTTTGGGATTGTAAACTAGTTCAACCATTATGGAAAACAGTATGGCGATTCCTCAAGGATCTAGAACTAGATGTACCATATGACCCAGCCATCCCATTACTGGGTATATACCCAAAGGATTATAAGTCATGCTGCTCTAAAGACACATGCACACGTATGTTTATTGCGGCACTATTCACAATAGCAAAGACTTGGAATCAACCCAAATGTCCATCAGTGACAGACTGGATTAAGAAAATGTGGCACATATACACCATGGAATACTATGCAGCCATAAAAAAGGATGAGTTTGTGTCCTTTGTAGGGACATGGATGCAGCTGGAAACCATCATTCTTAGCGAACTATCACAAGAACAGAAAACCAAACACCGCATGTTCTCACTCATAGGTGGGAACTGAACAATGAGATCACTTGGACTCAGGAAGGGGAACATCACACACCGGGGCCTATCATGGGGAGGGGGGAGGGGGGAGGGATTGCATTGGGAGTTATACCTGATGTAAATGACGAGTTGATGGGTGCAGCACACCAACATGGCACAAGTATACATATTTAACAAACCTGCACGTTATGCACATGTACCCTACAACTTAAAGTATAATAATAATAAATAAATTTTAAAAATAAAAAAAATAAAATAAAAATACATACTGAGCTATTCTATTGTTTTAATTTGAGTGGCAGTTTTCTCAGACATAAAGTCACTGAGTTTTAATTTCTTGCCTGAAAAATGTGTAGGTTTTGATCCAGTGCCACTTCCATTTTAAAAATGTTAGTTAATTATTTTCTGGAGCAATATATGAGTGACATTCCTATGATGCTTTGCCATCTAAAAAATTGAAAATGTATTTCCTTACTTTACAAAAAGTGTTGAGTGTTTATCATTTGGAAAACTTACTATGTAGGTAAGCAGTTAGAGACAGATTATTATATACAAAGTCCTTGATCTCAGGGATTTGACATTCCAGTTGAGTTGACATTCCAGCAACTAGATTGCTACTCAGTGAGAACCTTATAGGTTATACCTCTCTAAATCCTGGCAATGAAAACCTCTTTCTCTGGGATGGTTTTCATTTTCTTCTTTGTATGTTTCATGTTATTAATTTTAGTAAAATGAGATTTTAGTTTGTAATTTAAGAAATAGTATGACTAGTTTATTTTGAAAAATAAATTGTCTCAATGTTTACAAAACTTAATAGCAAACAGTCATATTTTGCTCAGGATAGCAAATAAGACACAGATAGGTACCAAATAGATTCCAGTGTTTCAAAAAAGTCAGTTATTTATAGTATGACATGGTTTGACTAAAAATTTTGTTTTATTTAGTGGTACTTTAATAATTTAATTTAATTTAAATCAGTAATTTAATTACTGATACTGAACACAGATAGTAATCAGCAATTTGAAAAAAAAGTAGAGGATAAATCCCCCAGAATTTAAAATCACATTGATAAAACTTAGAAAACTGGGGGAATTGGTTGTTTTACAGGCAGGTTGACTAGCTAATTTGGAGACAGAAATAAAAATTAAAGGACTAGCTATGAGGCTGTTCTCTAACATCTATACTTATTTACTTATTCTTGGGATGCAGGGTGGGTTCAACATAGGCAAATCAATAACTGTGATTCACCACATAAACAGAATTAAAAACAAAATGATATACTCATCTTAATGACACAGAAAAAGCTTTTGATACAGTTCAATATTGGTTCATGATAAAAACACTCAAGAAACTGGGCATTTATAGAAGGAACATACCTCAAAATAATAAGATCCATCTATGAAAAACCCACTGCCACCATCTTACTGAATGGGAAAAAGCTGGAAGCATTCCCCTTGAGAAATTGAACAAGACAAAGATGTCCACTTTCATCGCTCCTATTCAACATAGTGCTGGGAATCCAAGCCAGAGCCATCAGGCAAGAGAAAGAAATAAATTACATCCAAATGAAAAAATAAAATGTGAAATTACCTTTGTTTGGTGATGATATAACATCAAACCTAGAAAACTCTAACTCCACTAAAAGGCTCCAAGGACTGATAAATGTACCAAAATCAGCAGTATTTCTATACAGCAATAACATTCAGGTTGAGAGACAAATCAAGAATGCAATCTCATTTACAATAGCTCTGCACACACACACACACACACACACACACACACACACACACACACACACACAAACCAACAACAGGTAAAAGTAGAAGTAGATCTAACCAAGGAGGTAAAAGATCCCTACAAGGAACTACAAAACACTATTGAAAGAAGTCATAGCCGACACAAACAACTTGGAAAACATGCCATGCTCATTGTTTGGAAGAATCAATATTGTTAGAATGGCCATACGGCTCAAAGTAATGTACAGATTCAATGCTATTACTATCAAATTATCAGTGCCATTCTACACAAATTAGAAGCAAGAATCCTAAAAGTGATATGGAACAAAAAAAGAGCCTGGATAGCTAAAGCAGTTCTAAGCAAAAAGAACAAAGCTGGAGGCATCACATTACCTGACTTCGAGCTATACTACAAGGCTAAAGTAGCCAAAATGGCACAGTACTGGTGCAAAAACAGACACATAGACCAATGAAATAGGATAGAGAACTGACAAGTAAAGCCTCACACATACAACCATCTGATTTTTGGCAAAGTTGACAAAAAGAAGCAATGGGAAGAGGACTCCCTATTCAACAAACAGTACTGAGATAAGTGGCTAGCCATCTGCAGAAGACTGAAACTGGACCCCTTCTGTATTAGTCTGTTCTCACTCTACTAATAAAGGCATACCTGAGGCTGGGTAATTTATGAAGAAAAGAGGTTTAATTGACTCACAGTTCCACATGGCTTGTGAGGCTTCACAATCATGGCAGAAGGCAAAAGAGGAGCAAAGTCATGTCTTACATGGCGGTAGGCAAGAGAGTGTATGCAGGAGAACTCTCCTTTATAAAACCATCAGATCTCTTGAGACTTATTCACTATCACGAGAATAGCATGGGAAAGACCCACCCCTATGATTCAATGATCTCCCACCAGTCTCTCCTCTAACACATGGAAATGATGGGAGCTACTATTTATTTATTTATTCATTTATTTATTATGGGCTAGGCACAGTGCCTTATGTTTGTAATCCCAGCACTTTGGGAGGCTGAGCTAGGTGGATTGCTTGAGCCCAGGAATTTGAGTCTAGCCTGGGCAACATAGTTAAACCTCATATCTACTAAAAATATAAAAATTTAACCAGGCCAGGTGGTGCAGCTACTTTGTAGGCTGAGATAGGAAGATCATCTGAGCCTGGGAAGTCAGGCCAGGCTCCCAGGCCTGGCCCATAAAAACTTTCTATAGTTTTTTAAAAATTTATTATACTTAAAGTTCTGGGATACATGTGCAGAACGTGCAGGTTTGTTACATAGGTGTACAAGTGCCAAGGTGGTTTGCTGCACCCATCAACCCATCATCTAGGTTTTAAGCTCTGCATGAATTAGGCATGTATCCTAATGCTCTCTTTCCCCTTGCACCCCAACCTGCAACAGGTCCCAGTGTGTGATGTTTCCTCCCTGTGTCCCTGTGTTTTCATTGTTCAACTCCCACTTATGAGTGAGAACATAACAGTGTTTGGTTTTCTGTTCCTGTGTTAGTTTGCTGAGAATGATGGTTTCCAGCTTCATCCATGTCCCTGCAGAGGACATGACCTCATTTTTTTTATGGCTGCATAGTATTCCATGGTGTATATGTGCTACATTTTCTTTATCCAGTCTATCATTGATGAGCATTTGGGTTGGTTCCAAGTCTTTGCTATTGGAAATAGTGCTGCAATAAACATACATGTGCATGTGTCTTTATAGTAGAATGATTTATAATCCTTTGGGTATGTACCCAGTAATGGGATTGCTGGGTCAAATGGTATTTCTGGTTCTAGATCCTTGAGGAATTGCCACAGTGTCTTCCACAATGGTTGAACTAATTTACACTCCCACCAACAGTGTAAAAGCGTTCCTATTTCTGATTGGAGCTACAATGTAAGATGAGATTTGAGTGGGGACACAGCCAAACCACATCACCTTCCTTTCAGTATATACAAAAATTAACTCAAGATAGATGAAAAACTTACATGGAAGACCTAAAACTATTACAATCCTAGAAGAAAACCTATTAAGTATTATTCTGGACATTGACCTTAGGAAAAATTTATGATGACATCCATTACACAATTGCAATAAGAATAAAAATTGGCAAGTAAGACCTAATTAAACTAAAGAGCTTCTACACAGCAGAAGAAAGTATCAAGAACAGACAACTTACAGAATGGAAGAAAATATTCACAAACTACGCATTTGACAAAGGTGTAACATCCAGAATCTATAAGAAACTTAACAAGCAAAAACCAAACAACCTCATTTAAAAAGTGAGCAAAGGATATGAACAGATACTTCTCAAAAGGAGACATACATGCAGCCAACAAACATATGAAAAAATACTCAGCATTACTAATCATCAGAGAAATGCAAATCAAAACTCCAATGAAATACCATCTCACAGCATCAAAATGGCTATTATTAAAAGGTCAGAAAACAACAGATGTTGCTGATGCTGGAGAAAAAAGCGAACACTTGTACACTATTGATGGGAATGTAAGTTAGTTCAGCTCCTTTGGAAAGCACTTTGGAGATTTCTCAAAGAACTCCACATTCAGCCCAGCAATCCCATTATTGGGTATATACCTGAAGGAAAATAGATTATTATACCAAAAAGACACACGCATTCATATGTTCATCACTGCACTGTTCACAATAGCAAAGACATGGAATCAACCAAATGCCCATCAACGATGGACTAAACAAAGAAAATGTCATACATATACTCTATGGAATACTATCCAGCTGTAAAAGGAATGAAATGGTGTCCTTTACAGAAACATGGATGCAGCTGGTGGCCATTATCCTAAAGCAAATTAATGCAGGAATAGAAAACCAAGTATCATGTGTTCTCACTTACAATCGGAAGCTAAACATTGGGTGCACATGGATATAAAGTTGGGAACAAAGGACGCTGGGAACAAATAGAGTTGGGAGAGAGGGAAAGGGTTGAAAGTTGACTATTACTTTTAAAGGCACAATTACTTTTGCACCATCCTAACACCTATGGGATACTATGTTCACTACATGAGTACCGGAATCAGTCATACCCCTAATCTCAGTATCACACAATATATCCATGTAACAATCCTGTGCGTATACCCTCTAAACCTATAATAAAAATTAAAAGAAAAAAGAAAAACAACTATGTCTACCATTATTCCACATTGGACCATGAGGTGCAAACTTAGTTCTCCATGAATAATTAGAATATCTTCAGATAAATAGAACCTCTGTTATTTTTATTATTCACTCATTTTTGTTCATTCATAATGAAATTATGGCAGAATTTCTCTCAAATGCTAAACACACTACCTGGCCTGATAAGAAGACTATATATAGCTCCATGTATTCATATGAAAGGACCTATCTCTGTCATGACTGTGTTCCTTAGTTTAAATTGGAAAGTTGATACACGTAGACAAACACAGACTAAGAGCTAAGTATTCTAAACTTAACTGTTATTGTAAAACATGGCCTTACTGCCAGTGAAAAGTAAATGATTAAGTTACAAATATTTTACTAGTGTATCATTTATCTTGCTGAAAAGAAAGTAGCAAATTGGAAAATACTATTAGTTATAGTGTATTTTTAATCGAATTTTAACATTTAAGGCAATATCAGAGACAAAGAAGGCATACAAAAATGCAAAGGGGCAATGAAAAACAAACAAACAACAAGAAATCTATCAAGGCCAGCCAACCTAGAATCCCTTTTCCCTAGGCCTGCTTTGACCTTAGAGAATATAATTAGACACTGGCTATAAGAATTTATACCCAGCTAGAAACTCCCTCAGGAGGGATTAAAAATAGGCATCTGGTAGAGAAACAAAGCAAGATACTGCTCTGTAATAAATAATATCATTTCCAAAATGTGTCATAATGCTTTCTTTTGTTGCCAGCACTGTTGAAAATATACTATTCCAAATATCATTTCAAACCATCTCATGTCTTGTTTTTTTTTTTTGTCAATATGCTTTTTCATTCAATTATTACAGAGAAATAATTTACAGATGGTAAGATACACAAGTCTTAAATGTCTGGATTGAGGTTATTTTTCCCTATGTATGCAACTGTGAAATCACCACACTTATCAAGATACAAAATATTTCTCTGAAACGTAAAAGTTTATTTGGATCCCTTTTCAGTCAATTACCATCAGAGATAGGCCATTGCCATTTCTATCATTAAATACTAGTTCTATCTCTTCTTGTATTTCATTTAATCTCATGGTATTTATTATTTTGAGTGTCTTCTGCTCAGCCTAACATTGTTTTAGAAATTGTATCCATTTTGTTTCATGTACCAGTTTTGTTTTTATTGCTGAGTAGTGTCTTACTGTGGGAAGTACTTTAATCCCATCTTGGTGCCAACTGCTCAGGTGACCCAAATTAACACAACTGGTTGTGGGAGTGGTCTGAGCAAGTGGGTGATAAATGAGAATTTGTGGCTGGGCCACTCACCAACCTGGTAGGCAAATAGGACTATATTCTAAGTGGTAGGTGGCACACAGATAACCCCAGGCACAAAAAGAGATGCCTGATTGTGAAATATTTCACTGGTGTTGATCTGGCAAAACATTCTTTTAAAAACAACATTATTGCATGTGAATGTTTCAGATATTTGAAAAATAAAGGGACAAGAAGTCCTACAAACAATGAGGTTGTTTTCTTATTAAGCTTTTTGACTTCTTGTAGAGGAATAATAAGTGTAAGGCCACTAGAAAGCAGTTTAAGGTTCAGTGTAGGAGCCTAAGCAACTCTTTGGTAATTTACAAAAAAACCCCTTCTTTCCTGTAGTGAAAGGATAGACATATACTAGCAGTAGACTGAAATCTAATAGTGTTACACAGCTCCAGAAATATATTAATGTCAATTAAGGCATGTGTGCTATACTAAGGTCAGGGCACTGGCAGGGAAAATGTACTCTACAATACAGGATGGGTACACCTGGATGGCTGCCCCTGAAAACGTTGACTCTGCAGACTTCCTCACCTTAGTAAGAACTAGAAATTACCCTGCTTAAAGAAGTTCAGAGGCCTCCTACCTACAAGGAAGCATATGATACTTTTGACCTGGCCTGACTTCCTCTCCAGAATGGTAACCAGAGTAAAGTCCTAGCAAAAGTCCTGAGACATGCTGACCCTGATAGAGGAGGAAAGAGATTACACATTGGAGCAGCTACAAGAAGTAGCTTTCATGTACTCGCTGGAACCATGAAATATTCTTAGAATTGAATTTTTTACAGCCTTTTTGAGAGTAGGATTAACATACTATGAATTAATGGATTACTTGGGATTTTTGTCTTTTTTTGTATAATTGTGAGAATTCCTTATTTATTCTGGATGCAAGCCCTTTAGCAGATATGTAATTTATAAATATTGCCTCCAATTCTGTGGATTTTTTTCACTATCCAGATAATATCATTTGCAGTGAAGAAATACATTAATAACATACAATTTACTTATTTTTCCTTTTGTTGCTTATCCACTTGGTGTCATATCTAAGAAACCATTACCTATCTCAAGTTTATGAAGATTCACTTTTACATTTTATTTCAAGACTTTTATAGTTTCACCATTTATTTTAGGTCCATTATCCATTTGACTTAACTTTTGTTATGATGTAAGACAGGAATTTAACATTATCTTTTTGCATGTGAATATCCATTTGTACCTGCACCATTTGTTGAAAAGACTCTAGTATTCTTTCTGTCATTGAATTGTCTTGTCACCTTTTCCAAAACAGTTGAGGGCTTATTTTTGCCCTCACACTTGGGTGACCATCCATCATAAATTATAATGTTACCTTTGAATTTTTAATTGTATATATTTCTGGTGTACAACATGATATGTGTATATATGTATGTATACACACAAACACACACACAGAGTAAGATGTTCACTACAGTCAGGCCAATTAACATGTCCATCATGTGCCATAGTTATCTTTTTTCTTAAGGTAAAAATACCTAATATCTACTTAATTTTTGTTCAGTTTACATCAATATTATTAACTATAGTTCTCATGTTATAATTTAGTACTTAGTTCTCTAGATTTATTTATCATACATAACTGTAACTTTTGTACCCTTTGACCTATTATCTCTCGATTACCCCCACTCCTTGCCTCTAGTAACTGCTCTTCTACCCTCTGTTTCTATGGATCTGACTTTTTAAAACATTTGACATATAAGAGAGGTCTTATACATCAAATGTGCAGTATTTTTCTTTCTCTGTCTCATTTTGGCATAATGTCTTCTGGTTCATCCATGTTGTCACAAATGGCATGATGGGATAAAATAAATGTTTAGTGGCCATTGATACTGCCTCTGGAAAATCTCGTCCAGAAGAAGGAAAATGTATAACAAAAAAAAAAAAAAAAGAATTCTAAGCCTACCAACTGACTGATGGACCTCTTTCTCAGCCAAGGGCATTCCAAAGCAAACCTGACAATCTAGCTCAGGTCATGCTGAGAAGTGCTGGGTTGTACATGCCTCATTATACACTTTTTTCTTTGTAATTCAGGCACAACTGACCACCATTAACATTAAGACTAACTAAACAGACTTTTCGTAGTGACAAGACTCTAAATTCCAGCCTGAAGCTAGTATTGCATCACATCACAGATGGTCAGCCTTCAGAGAAATTGAATACATTTCTTTGACATATTTTGCAATAACTCTGCAAAGCTGTCTCTTGTGGGAGAAATCTACATTCTGGAGAGAATCCTGTTTTCTTTCCAGGTCTTTCCTCTGATCCAGGAGATAATTAACTAATTAACTAATAGTCTGGCACTTTTTTTTTTTTTTTTAAGTTCTGATAAGAGCTCTGAAGCCTGCTACTTGGAGGCTTTCTCTGCATGATAAGACCGTAGTCTCCACAGGTCCTTATCTTAACCTAGACATTTCTTTCTATGGATTCTATGGATTCCATGTCTTTAGATAAAAACTGTTTCAATTAATTGCCAATTAGAAAGTCTTTGAATCCATCCCTGCTTCCAGTTGTCCCACTTTTCTGGACTGAACCCATGAACATCTTATGTATATTGATTGATACCTTATGTCTCCCTAAGATGTATAAAACCAAGCTGTAGCCTGACCATTTTGGGCACATGTTCTCATGATCTCCTGAGGCTCTGTCATTGGCCATTGGTCACTCATATTCAGCTCAAAATAATTCTCTTCAAATATTTTTTTAAAAAAACCTTTTTCATATATACTCTCTGTCAGGTTGAGGACATTCCTTCCTATTTCTAATTTGTTGAGGGCTTCTATCATGGAAGTCTTGAATTTTGTCAAAGGGTTTTTTATATCAATTCCTCCTTAACTGTTTGGTAGAATTTACCAGTGAAGTCATCTGGACCTGGGCTTTTATTTGTGGGGCTCATCAGGGTAGATTTTATTGATAGCTTTTTGATTCTCTACTTGTGAGCCGTATTTTTCTGCTTCTTTGCCTTTCTCCCTTTTTTTTTTTTTGTTAAAAAGTGAACATTTTAAATAATATGTTGTGACTCTAGAAGCTAGATTTCCTTTCCCTCCCCTGTGCTTGTTGTGTTTGCTATATATATATATATATATATATATATATATATATATATATATATTTTTTTTTTTTTTTTCTTATTTGTTTGGTGACTTCCCTAAACCAACTTTATATAGTCTGTGCTCCCTGTATAGTAAAGTCACTGAAGTTTTGGCTAATTTATTTAGCAGTCAGCTATCAAGTGGTCAGTTACTTCCATAAATGTCTTCACCCTGTATGTTTTCCACCTTTTTCTGGGATGCTGCGTGCATGTTGGGGCACACCAACAACAGTCACAGTTTTTATCTTTGCCTTGGCATTCAATGCTTGCTCATTCAAAGACTAGATGAACCATAATTGAGAGATGATGGCTTATCAGGTCTTTGCCAGGCACATGCACATTCCTGTACCTGCATAAGGGCTTCTCTATCTCTATAAGTTTGTTAAAACTTTTCAAGCCATCCCAAGATATTCATTTTTAAATTTTGGCCTGTCTCTTGTTTCTCTGAAGTGTTACTGTAGCTTTAGGCAGTTGCAAATTTGAATAACTGCTGCATTTTTTTTTTTTTTTTTTTGAGACAGAATCTCACTATGTCACCGAAGCTGGAGTACAGTGGCACAATCATAGCTAACTGTAAACTTGATTTACTGTCTCAAGCAGTCCTCCCACCTCAGCCTCCCCAGTAGCTAGGACTACAGGTGGGTGCCACCATGCTGGGCTAATCTTTAAATTTTGTTTTGTAGAAGTGGGGTCTTGCTATGTTGCTCAGGCTAGTCTTGAATTCCTGGCCTTCAGCAATCCCCACCTTGGCCTCCCAAAAATACATTGCCAATACCAATATCAAAGAGTTCTTCCCTGTTTTCTTCTAGAAGTTTTATGATTTCAGTTGTTACATTTACGTTTTTATCCTCTTTGAGTTGATTTTTGTATATGGTGCAATTAATAGCTCAATTTCATTCTTTTTCAAATGGATATTCAAGTTTTTCAATACTGTTTATTGAAGAGGTTGTTCTGTGTATTCTTGATGGCTTTGTCTAATAGTAGTTAATCATACATGTGTGAATTTACCTCTGTGCTCTCTATTCTGTCTAGTCTATAAATCTTTTTTAATGTTAGAACAATACCGTTCTGATTACTATAGCTTTGTAATATAATTTGTAATCAAGAATTGTGATGCCTGCAGTTTTGTTCATCTTTCTATAGGTTGCGTTATTTATTTGGAGTCTTTTGTGGTTCTATATAAACTTTAAGATTGTTTTTTCTACTTCTGTGAAAAAAATGGTATTGGGATATGTGTAGATGCAAGTGATTTTTAAATGCTTATTTTGTATTTAGCTACTTTATATAACTTATTAGTTCTAATGGCTTTCTGGTGGATTATTCTGATTTTCTATATATAAAATCACAGATCTTCTAACAGAGACAATTTTACTTTTTCCTTTCTGATTTGGATACCTTTTATATAGTTTTTCCTGTCTACTTGCTCTGGCTATACTTGAAGCAAATGTTAGATAAAAGTGGTGAAAGTGGACATTCTTATCTTATTCTTGATCTTAGAGGGAAACCTGCTAACTTTTTAATGTCAAGTATGATGTTAGCTGTACCCAACTATGTATGACCTTCCTTATATTAAGCTACATTCCTTCTATTCATAATTTACTGAGAATTTTTAAATGATAGTTTGTTGGATTTTCTCAAATTATTTATCTGAAAATTATTTATTTGTTGAGATTATCATATGACTTTTATAGTTTATTCTATAAACTGTGTAGAATAAATTGGTGTAGCAAATTGATTGATTTGCTTATGTTGAACCATCCTTGCATCCTTGCATTCCAGGGACAAATCTCACTTCATTACAGTGTATGGTTGTTTTCATGTGTAATTAAGTTTGATTTGCTAATATTTTGTTAAGGATTTTTGGATCTATGATCATCAGTGATATTTGCCTGTAATTTTCTTTTCTTATAGTATTCTACTCTGGCTTTATAAGGCCAGGATAAAAAATGATTTTAGAAGTCATTTTTTCTCTTTAATTTTTTTTGTAGTAGCTTTAGGATGATTGGAATTAATTCATCATTAAATGTTTGATAGAATTCACCAGTGAAGGCATCTGGTCATGGGTGTTTTATTTATTTATTTATTTTTGTCATTGAGAAATTTTTGATTATTTATTCAATCCCGTTAGTTATTGGTCTTTTTGGATTTTTCTATTTCTTCATGATTTTGTCTTGATAAGTTGTATGTTTCTAGGAGTTTATCTTTGTTTGATGTTATCCAATTTGTTGACACATAATTGCTCATAGTAATCTCTCATGAACCATTGTATTTCTGTTGGGTCCATTGTAATAGTTCTTATTTAATTTATAATTTATTTTTCTGTATTATCTCTTTTTTTAGTTAGTCTAGATGAAGGCTTGTCAATTTTGTTTGTCTTTTCGAAAATCAACTCTTAGTTTCTATTATTTTTTATTGTAATTTTATACTCAATTCCATTTAATTTTCCTCCAGTTTTTGTTATATTTTTCTGTCTACTGACCTTGGGCTCATTATGTTCTTCCTTTTCTAGTGCTTTCACATGTAAAGTTAGGTTATTTATTTAAGATTGTTCCTTTTGCTTAATGCAGGCATTTATCACTATAAACTTCCCTCTTAGAATTGCTTTGGCTGCATCCCATAAGTTTGGGTATGTGTTCCCATTTTTGTTTTTCTCAGAATAATTTTTGCCTTTTAGTTTCTTCTTTGACCCATTGGTTGTTCAGGAGTGTGTTGTTTAATTTTCACATATTTGTGAATTTTTCAGTTTTCCTCCTTTTATTAACACTGAGTTTCATACCATTGTGGTCTGAAAAGATACTTGATATGATTATAGTCTTCGTAAATATTTAATGCTTGGGTTGTGACCTAACATAGATAATATCCTGGAGAATATCTTGTGTGTACTTTGGAAATGTGTGTATTCTCTTGCTGTTGGATGAAATTTTCTATGTATGTTAGGTACATTTGATATGAGGTGTAGTTCAAATCCAGTGTTTCCTTGTTGATATTTTTCTTTGGATGATCTATCCATTCTTGAAAGTGGAGTACAGAAATCTTCTGCTGTTATTTATTGTTATTTCTCCCTTCTTATCTGTTAATGTTTGCTTTATATAATTCAATGTTCTGATGTTGGGTGCATGTATATTTACAAATATTATAACCTCTTGAAGAATTAACACTTTATTATTATGTAATAACCTTCTTTGTTTCTTGTTTCCATTTTGACTTAGTCTATTTTGTCTGATACAAGTATAGCCATCCCTGTACTCTTTTGCTTTCCATTTATAGGTACATTTTTTTCTTCCTTTCCATTTCAGTCTAGCTGTGTCCATAATGCATCTCTGAGGCCGTGCATTGTGGTTGTGTGTGCACTCTTTGCTAAAGAGACAGTAGAAATAGGAGGATAAAACTTGTGAATTGTCTTCTGAAAATGTCAAAAGCTAAACAAGCTATTCTGAAATCCAAGCATATTGGGCAATAATTTTCTTGAACGTCTCTTGGGGACTTCTTTGTTAAGAGTAATTTCAAGTGTTGCATACTGTGAAAGTCAGAACAGGGAGACAAGTAACACTTCATATAAATCAGACCAGCATTTAAAATTAGCAAGGATTTGGCCGGGCGCGGTGGCTCAAGCCTGTAATCCCAGCACTTTGGGAGGCCGAGACGGGCGGATCACGAGGTCAGGAGATCGAGACCATCCTGGCTGACACGGTGAAACCCCGTCTCTACTAAAAAATACAAAAAAAAAACTAGCCGGGCGAGGTGGCGGGCGCCTGTAGTCCCAGCTACTCGGGAGGCTGAGGCAGGAGAATGGCATAAACCCGGGAGGCGGAGCTTGCAGTGAGCTGAGATCCGGCCACTGCACTCCAGCCTGGGCGGCAGAGCGATACTCCGTCTCAAAAAAAAAAAAAAAAAAAAAAAAAAATTAGCAAGGATTTAAAATGGATTCTTTAGTTGACCTCTAAGTACGAAAGAGATGTCTTCTGCAATCTTTTTCTATCTATGCAATAAGATTCAATTATGGTTTTAGTACCAGTTGCAAAAAAAATAATATTATGAGTGGTGTGATATATGACAACCAACAAAAAACTGGGATGTGAATGGAGTATCCTAACATATGTCAATGTTGTCTAAATAAGCAGGTGATTTTGGTCAGATAACTGATGTGTTTCCATATGCTCTATGATTATAGGTCCTGATATAATCATCAAATTACTAAGATATTTTTAGATTTTAAAAAAATGACATAAGATTGTAGTGGCTTATGCCTGTAATACCAGCACTTTGGGAGGCCAAAGTAGGAGCACTGCTTGAGACCAGGAGTTCGAGACTAGCTTAGGCAACCTAGTGAGACCCCGTCTCTACAAAAAATACAAAAATGAAAAATTAGCTGGGCATGGTGGTGCATGCCTGTAGTCCAAACTACTTAGGAGGCTGAGGTGGAGGGACCACTTGAGCATAGGATGTTGAGGCTGCAGTGAGCTGTGATCATACCATTGTACTCTAGCCTGGGCAACAGAATAGACTATGTCTCAAAAACATTTTAAAATGACATTAATCTTTGTTTTAAATACACTTATTTAAACTTCATACATCCTAAATGACTTTATTTTAGTGTAATTGACTTTTATAATATACTGCTTATGTATAAAGTGTACAATTTGGCAAGTTTTGACATATGTATGCAACCATGAAAAGATCATCACAATCAAGATTGTGAACATATTCCTCAACCTCAAATTTCCCTTGCACTTTAATAGCTTCTCTTCCAAGTCCTTCCATATATCCTTCCTCTCTGACCAACAAGAAATTTGTGTTCAATTATTATTATTTGTAAGTTTGCATACATTAGAATTTTATGTAAATGCCATAAAGCAGTACATATTTTTTTTTAGTCTGGCTTCTTTCATTTGTGTTCTATTGTTATTTATAACTTTGGATACTCTAGAGTTTTATATAAATGAAATAAAATAGTATGTATTTTTTCAGTCTGGCTTCTTTTACTCATCATACGTTTGGTATTTATCTTATTGTTGTATGTATCAATAGAATATTCCTTTTTTATTACTGAGTAGTATCCTTACCACAATTTGGTATTGATTAATCTCCTGAGGGACATTTGGGCTGTCTCCAGTTTTGGCTACTACAAATAAGCTACCATGAACATTTGTGTACATATCTCTGTGTGACTTGAATACTTTAAACATTGATTGAGACTTTTTCATGGCTCAGAGGGTGATCTAACTTGCCTGCGTTATGTTTTCTATGTGTATGATCTAAAATGTCTGTGTACTTTGAAAAGGAGTTTTCTGACATTTTGGTCAAAGTGTTCTGTATCAATGATATTAAATTGGTGTATCAGTTATTGAGAGAGGGTATTAAAGTCTTTAATTATAAATTTGTGTGTGCCTTTTCTCCTTGTAGTTCTATCAATTTTTGTTTCATATATTTTAAAGCTTTATTATTGGGGAGGTACACAACTGTTATATCATGATGGTTAATTGACCCCTTTCTCTGTATAATATGGCCTTCTTTACCTGTGGTAATATCCTTTGTTCTGAAACATACTTTGCATGTAATTAAAATAGCCACTGAAGTTTTCTTTTGATTTATGTTAACCTTATATGTATTTTTCCATTCTTTCATAATAATTATTATTTTATTTAAAAAAAAAAAAAACTGTCCTCTCCCAATTGTCTGTTCTTGGAATCTTTGTCAAAAAACAGTTGACCCTAAATGCATGGAATTATTTTTGGGCTCTTTATTCTGTTTCACTTGTCTTTGAGTCTGTTATGCCAGTTCTGTGCTATTATAATAACTATAGCTTTGCAGTATATTTTGAAGCCAGGCAGTGTGATGTCACCAGCTTTGTTCTTTTTAACTACGATTGTTTTGACTCTCTGGAGTGCTTTGTGGTTCCACACAAATTTCCTAATTTTTTTTTCTATTTCTGTGAAAAACGTCATTGGAATTTTGATAAGGATTGCATTGCATCTATAATTTCTTTGAGTAATATAGACATTTTAGCAATATTAATTCTTTTTGTATTTTCAAAATTTATTTTATGAAGGTATTATTATTCTGATACCAAGTCTAGCAGAAACAAACAAATCAAACCCACAAGCAAACACAACAACCAAACCTTACAGAAGGAAATCTCACTTGTGAATATAAATGCACAAATCCTACATAAGAATTTAGCAACCTCTCAAAAACACTGCACCATGATCTATAAGCATTAATTTAAAAATACAGATGTGAATCAAAGCTTAGAAATATATTAATACATTGTATTGATAGTATATTACAATAGAAAAAATATATAAATAACAATACATAACCCATAGAATTCATCTTTTACTTCTTATAAAATCCTTTCAAACTTTACTTTCTTAATCTTATAAAAATGTCTATCTCTGCTTATAACTAACACATATTGAGCTATAAAATACTGAA
Organism: Macaca mulatta; assembly: GCF_049350105.2. Lineage (NCBI taxonomy): Eukaryota > Metazoa > Chordata > Mammalia > Primates > Cercopithecidae > Macaca > Macaca mulatta. The sequence goes on from NC_133412.1 coordinate 92,527,111, forward strand.
GGAGATAAATTTTTTATTTCGTTTTTGAGTTGGGCATCTCACTATATTGCCCAAGCTGGTCTCTAATTCCTGGGCTCAAGCAGTCTTCCAGCCTCAGGCTCCCGAGTAGACGGGATTGCAGGCACATGTCACCACACCCGGTAATTAATTAGTATTAAAATAAACTACCTATCTCTGTCAGTATTGTTTAATATTGTTTTAGTATTATGGCCAAAGAGATAAAACAATTGAATTAAAATGAGATTAATAAAACAGGAAAGGTGAAGTAAAAATGATTGTCATATGCATCTAGCAAACCCCAAATCAATTAAAAGAGTTAAATTAAAAAGAAAACACAACATATTTATAAAAGGTAATTATACACAGCTATAAATACATGCAGATTGTTTAGGGAAACATAAGATGTTTCTAAAATATAATCAATGAAAAAGAAATACACAATGAAATAAATACAGTTGGTTAATAAACATATGGAAAATACTTTATTTTACTAAAATGACAATGACAATTTAAACATCAAAGGGATACTATTTTCACCTATCAAATTCACACAGATTTGAAATACTAATGGCATTGGAAATAGGTATGTTTCTGATAAAAGTGCAAATAATAATTCTTACAATCCATGAATGCAAGATATCTTTTCATTTATTTGTATCTTCTTCAGTTACATTTAACAATGTTTTAGAGTGATAAGATCTTTCACCTCCTTGGTAAAATTTATTCCTAAGTATTTTATTTATTATAGTTATTGTAAATGAGACATTTCCTGATTCTTTTCCAGATAGTTTGTTGTTAATGTATAGAAACACTACCAATTGTTGTATATTGATTTTTTAATCCTTCAACTTTACTGAATTTGTTTATTAGTTCTAACAGTTATAACAGTTTTCTGGTGGAGTTATTAGGGACTTTTAGATACAAGTTCACATGATTTGCAAACAGAGACAATTTGACTTCTTTCTTTCCAATTTGGATGCCTTTCGTTTATCTTGCCTAAATGTTCTGGCTAGGACTTCTATGTTGAAAAAATGTAGTGAGACTGTACATCTTTGTCTTGCTCTTGATCTTAGAGGAAAAGCCTTTCAGCTTTTCACCTTGAGAATGATGTTACTTGTGGGCTTATCACATATTACCCTTATTGCGTTAAGCTATATTTATTCTACACTTAATTTTTTGAGAGTTTATATCATGAAAGGATGTCGAATGTTGTTAAATGGTTTTTATGCATCTATTGGGATGATCATATTGTTTTTATCTTCATTCCATCTGTGTGGTATATCCTATTTATAGATTTGCATATGTTGAACCATCCTTGCATCCCCAGGATAAATCTCACTTGATCATGGTGAATAATCCTTTTAATGTGTTGTTGAATTTAATTTTCTAGTATTTTGCTGACGATTTTGCCTTCCTTAAGGATAATGGCTTGTAATTTCCCTTCCCTTCCCTCCCCTCCCCTCCCTCCCTCCCCTCCCCTCCCCTCCCACCTCGCCTCCTATTCTTCCCTCCCTCCCCTCCCCTCCTCTCCCCTCCCCTCCTCTCCCCTCCCCTCCCCTTCCCTTCCCTTCCCTGTGTTTTTGTCTGGCTTTGGTATCAGTGTAATGCTGGCCTCATAAAATGACTTTGGAAATTCTCCTCATCAATTTTTTAGATTAATTTGAGAAAAGTTGTGTTATTTCTTTTTTATATGTTTGATAGAATTCAGCATCATAGCCATCAGTTCTTGGACTTTTCTTTGGTGAGATACTTTTTATTACTGATTCAATCTCCTTAATCTTGATTGGTCTGTTCAGGTTTTCTATTTCTTCCTGATTCATTCTTGGTAGACTGTTTTTTTTTTCTGAGAATTTATGCATTTCTTCTATGTTATCCTATTTGTTGGTAAATAATTATTTATAGTAGTGTCTTTCAATCCTTTGTATTTCTGTGGTATCAGTTGTTAAGGTTTCTTCTTTAACTTCTAACTTTATTTTGGTAGTCTTCATATTTTTTTCTTAGTCTAGCTAAAGGTTTATTGATTTTGCTCATCTTTTCCAAAAACACCTCTTAGTTTTGTTGTTCTTCTCTATTGTTTTTCTGGTCTCTATTTAATTTATTTCTGCTCTGATCTTTGTAAATTTTCTCCCTTCTACTATTTTAGGCTTAATTTGGTCTTTTTTCCCCTAGTTTCTTGAAATATTATGTTAGGTTATTTGAAATCTTCTTTCTTTTCTGATGCAGCTGTTTATTGTCATAAACTTCTCTTAGAATTGTATTTTCTGCATTTCATAAGTTTTATTATATCATGTGTCCATTTTTCTGTGTTTCAAGATATTTTAAATTTTCCCTTCTAATTTTTTCACTGACTCATTATTTAAGGGCATACTATTTAATTTCTATGCATTTGTGAATTATTCAAAATTCCTCTGTTATTGATTTCTAGTTTACTGTCATTGTGATGAGAATAGATATTTTATATGATTTCAGTCTTATAAATTTGATAAGACTTGTTCTATGGGCTAACATGATTTTTAAATTATTATTATTATGCCTTAAGTTCTAGGGTACATGTGCACAACATGCAGGTTTGTTACATATGTATACATGTGCCATGTTAGTGTGCTGCACCCATCAACTCGTCATTTAGATTAGGTATATCTCCTAATGCTATCCTTCCCCTCTCCCCCCACCCCACGATAGGCCCTGGTGTGTGATGTCCCCCTTTATATGTCCAAGTGTTCTCATTGTTCAATTGCCACCTATGAGTGAGAACATGCGCTGTTTGGTTTTTTGTCCTTGTGATAGTTTGCTGAGAATGATGATTTCCAGCTTCATCCATGTCCCTACAAAGGACATGAACTCATCCTTTTTTATAGCTGCATAGTATTCAGTGGTGTATATGTGTGACATTTTCTTAATCCAGTCTATCACTGATGGACATTTGGGTTGGTTCCAAGTCTTTGCTATTGTGAATAGTGCCACAATAAACATATGTGTGCATGTGTCTTTATAGCAGCATGATTTATAATCCTTTGGTTGTATAACCTGTAATGGGATGGCTGGGTCAAACGGTATTTCTAGTTCTAGATCCTTGAGGAAATGCCACACTGTCTTCCACAATGGTTGAACTAGTTTACAATCCCACCCACAGTGTAAAAGTGTTCCTATTTCTCCACATCCTCTCCAGCACCTGTTGTTTCCTGACTTTTTAATGATTGCCATTCTAACTGGTGTGAGATGGTATCTCATTGTGGTTTTGATTTGCATTTCTCTGATGGCCAGTGATGATGAGCATTTTTTCATGTGTCTGTTGGCTGCATAATTGTCTTCTTTTGAGAAGTGTCTGTTTATATCTTTTGCCACTTTTTGATGGGGTTGTTGTTTTCTTATAAATTAGTTTGAGTTTTTTGTAGGTTCTGGATATTAGCCCTTTGTCAGATGAGTAGATTGCAAAAATTTTCTCCCATTCTGTAGGTTGCCTGTTCACTCTGATGGTAGTTTCTTTTTCTGTGCAGAAGCTCTTTACTTTAATTAAATCCCATTTGTCAATTTTTGCTTTTGTTGCCATTGCTTTTGGTGTTTTAGACATGAAGTCCTTGCCCATACCTATGTCCTGAATGATATTAACTAGATTTTCTTCTAGGATTTTTATGGTTTTAGGTCTAACATTTAAGTCTCTAATCCATCTTAATTAATTTTTGTATAAGGAGTAAGGAAGGGATCCAGTTTCAGCTTTCTACATATGGCTAGCCTGTTTTCCCAGCACCATTTATTAAACAGGGAATCCTTTCTCCATTGCTTGTTTTTGTCAGGTTTGTCAAAGATCAGTTGGTTGTAGATGTGTGGTATTACTTCTGAGGGCTCTGTTCTGTTCCGTTGGTCTATATCTCTGTTTTGGTACCAGTACCATGCTGTTTTTGGTTACTGTAGCCTTGTAGTATAGTTTGAAGTCAGGTAGCATGATGCTTCCAGCTTTGTTCTTTTGGCTTAGAATTGTCTTGGAATGAGGGCTCTTTTTTGGTTCCATATGAACTTTAAAGCAGTTTTTTCCAATTCTGTGAAGAAAGTCATTGGTAGCTTGATAGAGATGGCATTGGATCTATAAATTACCTTGGGCAGTACGGCCATTTGCACGACATTGATTCTTCCTATCCATGAGCATGGAATGTTCTTCCATTTGTTTGTGTCCTCTTTTATTTCACTGAGCAGTGGTTTGTAGTTCTCCTTGAAGAAGTCCTTCACATCTCTTGTAAGTTGAATTCCTAGGTATTTTATTCTATTTGAAGCAATTTTGAATGGAAGTTCACTCATGATTTGGCTGTTTATCTGTTATTGGTGTATAAGAATGCTTGTGATTTTTGCACATTGATTTTGTATCCTGAGACTTGGCTGACGTTCCTTATAAGCTTAAGGAGATTTTGGTCTGAGAGGATGCGGTTTTCTAAATATACAATCAGACAGGAGAAAGAAATAAAGGGTATTCAATTAGGAAAGTAGGAAGTCAAATTGTGCCTGTTTGCAGATGACATTATTGTATATTTAGGGCTAACATGTTTTATAAAGGAAAATGATCTGTGTGCACTTAAGAAGAATGTGTATTCTACTGCTGTTGGATGAAATGTTCTATATATGTTTGTTAGGTCCTTTTGGTCTAAAGTATAGTTGAAGACCAGTATTTCCTTACTGATTTTCTTTCTGGGTGATCTGTCTATTGTTGAAAGTGTGGCCTTGACATGCCCCACTTTTGTATTTTTTTTTATTGCAGTTCATCTCTTGTTTCAGAACATTTGCTTTGCCTACCAACAGAGTAAAAGAATTCCCTTTTCTCTTCATTCTTGCCAGCATTTGCTACTTTTTGTTATATTTGATAATAGCCATCTTAACTTGGATGATATGATTCTGCATTGTGATTGTGATATGTATTTGCCTGATGAATAGTGATGTTGAGTATCTTTTCATATATCTGTCAGCCGTTTGTATGTCTTCTTTTAAGAAATATCTGTTCAGATTGTTTGCCCATTTTAAAATCAGATTATATGATTTTTGCTGTTAAGATCTTCAGTACCTTGTGTATTCTGGATATTAATCCCCTGTGAGATAAATACTTTGCAAATAGTTTCTCCTATCCTATAGGTTGTCTTTCGCTCTCTTGAATTTTTTTCTTTGCTGAGTGGATAACTTTTAGTTTGATATAACCCCACTTGTTTAATTTTGCTTTTGTTGCCGGTGCTTTCGAAGTCTGAGAGACAGCTGCACCCCCATGTTTATTACAGCACTATCCACAATAGCAAAGATGTGGAATCAACCTAGGTGTCAACAAAAGATGAATAGATAAAGAAAATTTGGTATATATACACCATGAAATACTATTCAGCCATAAAAAAGAATAAAATCCTGTTATTCATGATAACATAGGACTGAAGGACACTATGTTAAGTGAAATATGCCTGAAACAGAAAGTTAAACATTTATTGTTCTTACTCATATGTGAAAGCTAAGAAAAGTTGATCTCATAGAAGTAAAAAGTATAACAGAGGATACGAGAGGCTGAGGAAGGTAATGAAAAAGAAGAGATAAGGGTAAATTTGTTAAAAGATACAAAATTACAACCATAGGAACACTTTTTAGTGTTCTATGCCACAGTAATATATCATATAATTTCAAATTGCTAGAAGAAGGATATTGAACATTCCCAATACAAATCAATGATAAATGTTTTAGATGATGGATACACCAATTATCCAGATATGGTCATCATACATTGTACATACCAAAAACATCACCATCTACCCCATAGATATAGGTAAACATTATTTGTCAATAAAATAAAATAATACATTTTTAAAATATTTGCTCTTATGTTTAGTGCATATATTTTTAAGATTTTATATCCTCATGATGAAACATCCCTTTAATCATTACATAATGACCTCCTCTGTCTCTTTTTATAGTTTTACTTACATTTCATCTTTTTAAATATGGCTACCCCTGCTTGCTTTCATTTTCATTTGCATGGAATATCATTTTCTATTCCTTCACTTTCATTCTATTTATGTCCTTAAATATGAAGCAAATCTCTTGGAGGCAATATGTAGTTTTGTTTTATCTTTTTGTTCATATAGCCACTCTGTATCTTTTGTTCAGATAATTTAATTCATTCACATTCCAGATAATTGTTGGTAAGTAAGTAGAGTCATCCCTCAATGACTTTAGGCAATAGGTTCCAAGAACTCCCTGTTATTATCAAATTCTGTAGATACTTAAGTCTCTTATATAAAATGTCATAGTATTTGCATATAACTTACATGCATTCTGCTGTATGATTTATACCAACTCTAGATAATTTGTAATATCAAATAAAATGTAAATCATTGTTATACTGGTTTTAAAATTTTGTATTATTTTTATTGTCGTGCTGTTATTTTACTTATTTATTTATTTTTGATATTTTTTTATCTGTGGTTGATTGAGTCCCTGGATGTAAAACCTATGAATACGCCAGAAAACTGGCTGTGCTTAGTACTTCCCTTTTATTCATTATTTTCTGGTTGTTTTGTACACCCTTTGTTCCCTTCCTTTTCTTTTGCTTCATCTTTCTCTTTGGTCTTCATTTATTCATAGTTTATTTTCTTCAGTATATGCTTTGATTTTTTATTTTTATTTTTGTAAATGCTCTATAGTTTTTTGATTTGTAGTTACCATAAGGATTGCATAACACATCTTATGGGTATCATAGACTATTTTAAATGAATAAATAGCTAACTTTGATTGCATTTTTAAAGGCTATACTTTTATTCTACCTCCTCCCCACATTTTATGTTTTTACTGTCACAATTTACATATTTTTATGTTATTTTTAAACAAATTTCTGGATTTTTAAAAACGATTTCAATCACTTTCATCAAATTTCTCCATTTTTTTGTTTGTTATTTGCTTGATTTTGTTGAATTATTTCTCTGTACATTCTTGAACTTTACTGCACTTCCTTAAGACAATTATTGTGAAGTCTGTGTCTGGTAGTTCATAGGTCTCTGTTTTTTTGGAGACAGATACTGGAATATTATTGTGTTCCTTTGGTCATGATATTCCCTTTCAGTTTTTCACGTTTCTTGTTGTCTTAAGTAGATTTCTCTGTATTTGTTGGAGCAGTCATCTCTTCCAGACTTTACAGGCTGGTTTCAACACGGAAAGAACTTCCCCTGTGTGGAGGTGTGAGGGGATTGGCTGAGTAAAACACAACTGCTCTGACTATTGTGAAGGTGCAGCAGTGTAGTTTGTGTAGCTCTACCAGCTGAGGTTGGCATTGATGAAGATTGTATAGAACTTCAGTAGCCAATGATGTAGATGTTTGAAGTGGTGACAAAAATTGTTGTGGTCTTTGGTGGCTATAGCTGCTAAAGTCCTTTCTATCTCTTTTTCTCCCACTGGGGATGTTGTGGCTGAGGGAATCCCTCTTGGCACTGGGTCCAGCTTGAGAAACTGCTCGTGGTGGTTTTGGCATAAATGTCTGACAAGGGGTACCCTAGGGGAAGCCATGGATCTGAAGCCATAAGTGCAGGTATGAATGGAGGTACTCCAATCTGTGGTTCGAGATAGTAATGGTAGCAGTATCTGGGCCCAGGAATTCCACTGCCCAAACTATAATAGGATGCAAGGTGCAGGTGCTTTTGAAATAGCCAGGGACCTTGTGATGGAAGTATGGGTAAGTGCACAGCTGCGGTGGCTCTGGGTTTGAGGTAGAAACTAGTTCTCTAGGTGGCTGAGCTGGTGCTCAGCACACAGTCACACACAGAAATCATCTTGGTTCTAGGACCAGAGTTCATTTACCTAGAATGTATAATTTTCTTTTTGGAGTCAGATGCATAGTTTTTTTGAATTGAAATATATGGGGACAAGGGGATGGGAGTGAGATTTTATAATATTAACAACCATAAAGGTATCTTCATGAATTATCATTTTGGAAGCTAGTAGAAAAATGAGTGTAGGTAGATATGGAAAGTCTGAATTACTGGTTTCTTAGGAGACACTGCATATGAGAGCCGACTTAGTCATTAATATTGTAAAGAAAACAGAGAACCAAACATGAGCTCACAGTGAGTGCCAAATCATTTAAATCAATCATATGACAAAAATGTGACAGATATTTTGAGTATTCACTTTATTTCATTTATATCAAAAGCCATTGTAATACCTAAAGTACATATCTATCAAGCTCCTCTGTAGGACAAGTGAGTCTTTGTTTGACAACTTTTATAACTCCGTCAACATTTTAAAAATCAATAATTTATTATTTTTGATACTACATTAAAAATATTCTTGACTATCTGACTACTGTAATCTTACTGCATTTTACTTGCCTTCATCTCAGTGTATTCTAATAACTCTATACTTAAAAGAAACCTTTAAAAATATAAAAAGTAATTGTTTCTCTGCTACTATTATTGTTATAATTTTGAGATGGAGTCTCATTCTGTCACCCAGGCTGGAGGGCAGTGGCACAATCTCAGCTCACTGTAACCTCTGCCTCCTAGGTTCAAGCAATTCTCCTGCCTCAGTCTCCTGAGTAGCTGGGATTGCAGGGATGCACCACCACGCCTGGCTAATTTTTGTATTTTTGGTAGAGGCAGGGTTTTGCCATGTTGGCCAGACTGGATTCAAACTCCTGACCTCAAGTGATCCACCTGCCTTGGACTCCCAAAGTGCTGGGATTACAGGCATCAGCCACCATGCCCGGCCTCTGCTATTATATTTTTAACCTAAGTATCTTCTCTAGAATTCACAAAAGCTCTCCAGAGTTTTTTCATGGATATCTTCATTTCTTTGTTTCTCAGAGTATAGATAATTGGATTCAAGATAGGAGTGATGATGGTGTAAAATACAGCAAGGAACTTATCTACAGAGTGGTTGCTGAAGGGCCAGATATAGATGAAGATGCACGGGCCAAAGAAGAGAATCACTACTGTGATGTGAGCAGTCAAAGTGGAAAGGGCTTTAGACTGTCCAGTAGGAGAGTGGTTCTTAATGGTTATGAGGATCAGACTGTAGGAGATAAGCAAAATAATGAAACAGCTCAGGGAGATTATGCCACTGTTGGCAACAATGACTATTTGTACAAGATATGTGTCTATACAGGCAAGCTTAGTAACCAAAGGGAGGTCACAAAAAATGCTGTCTACCACATTGGGACCACAAAAGGGCAAGTTCACAGCAAAGGGTATCTGAAGCCCTGAGTGAAGGAGACCCAAGAGCCATGAGGTCACTACAAGCAAAACACATACCTTCTTGTTCATGATGGTCATGTAGTGTAGGGGCTTACAAATGGCCACATATCTGTCAAAAGCCATGGAGACCAACAGTACCATTTCAACCCCACCCAGTAAGTGAAGGAGAAATATCTGAGTGAAGCACCCAGCAAAAGAAATTATCTTCTGCTTTTTTAACAAGTTCAGAATCATCTTAGGGGTGGCAAAGGAAGCAAGAGTCATGTCTACAAAAGAGAGATTACCAAGGAGAAAATACATGGGAGTATTCAGGTTAGGGGTGTTAAACACTGTGACTATAATAAGAAGGTTACCCAAAACTGTGACCACATAGATAACAGAGAAGAGGGCAAAGAGAAGAAACTCTATATCCTGGGAGCTGGTCAGTCCCAGCAAAATGAATTCTGACACTTGAGATTGATTTAATAGTTCCATGGACTCCATCATACAGCTCGCTCTTACATAACCTGTAGAGAGAAAGAAAATATCACTCATACCATGGAGTATGAGTGAAAAATAAAGAGCCATTTGAAAAACCAAACTTATGCATTCCTTTGGATCTTTCAATAAACTGACCTTGAAATTTAGTGTCAGTATCTATTAAGTCTAAAAAAGGAGACGTATAGTCTAAGCTGTCCACTTCCATCCAAGAGCAATAACCTATTGATGCTGCTGGTTTCCCAGAAGCAAACCACAAGCTCTGGAGTGTATAAGTGTATCTTCAAAGGACAAAAGAGATTGAACCATCCTCAGGAAATCTGTGGTTTTCTGGGTTGAAAGACAGTTTAGTCTGAATTCTTTGAAGAACAAAGGGTTTCAGCGCAACCTCTACTCTTTCAAACTCAAAATTTTAAATCTGAGTGAATATTGGAGTTGTTATTTTCCCATGACGACCTTAAGAAATTCTGTTTTCGCTCTGAATCATCCCCAGAGTTTTGAAGCAGATTTAAAGCTGCTCTAGATATGTGAGTTAGTGAGGTTTCAAGTAATGCAGACTGCTGTGTTTTTCCTCCTTATCTTCCACCAACCCATAAGTGGGCTTCTAGTCTTGTAACCCTCTTAGAAAGTCTTTTTGGCAAATGTTATTTTTTCTGATGTGACTGCTACTACTCATGGCCTCCTGTGGCTGAAACCCATATTTCTAAATAATTTCTATAAGGTGAAAGGAGGCTGAGATTCAGCAACATGGATGAATACTCTGGGTCTATGTGTCCCTGTCACATTCTAACAAGAGCCACATTTTACAGAGGAAGCAAGAAAGACACCATGAGCAAAAGTGACATTACTTGTGACATCTAACATCTTAATTCTTGCTTCCAGTTCACATATCACACCCCCTTTATTTATAAAATTGTATACATTGAGCAAACCAGGTTTAACAATTTATAAGTGAACCTAGTCTTCACTAGAACATCGTTCACATTTATTTACGTAACACTGATCTGGTGATGAGTGGCAACAGCCCCCATACTGGAGCCTTCAGGCTGGGGAATATGACTGTAACTACTATATGGCTAAAATGAGTAGACCATTATGTTCCAATCTGGAAAATAATATTTTGTGTGTGTGTGTGAGAGAGAGAGAGAGAGAGAGAAAGAGAGAAACAGATTATGCAAAAACTTCTGATTAAGAAGCAGAATAACTAATTGCACAAAAAAGAGAGGTCAGATTGAAAGTCATGTATTCTATGCTTCCATGAGCTAAGATGTGAGAAGAATCAGTAGGCTATTTGGAAAGAACATTCAAATGAAGATGGCAGACTGGGACTGACAACCACCTTTGTCTCCAACAACTGTCTTATCTTTCCCCCTGGGTCTCAGTTTCACGATTGGTAAAACCAGGTTGTTGAGTTCAAATCCTGAGTTCCTTCTCAGGCCCAATACTTCAGAGGCCTGTCATTAATGTGCCTATTATCTTTTATGAATCTATTATTCTATCCCCATTGCAGGGTTTTATTATTTGTTAACTAATTTGATTTTAACTTTGAATCAACTCAAATATAAACATCAGGTATAGCTGTGTGAAAAATAGTTGTCTAAAATTTGTCTGTGATATATCTTTATCTCCTTTCTTACGATGTTTTTAAAAATTGTGACATTGTCTTTGCTCTAGGGCCATATTACCCTATTTTGCTCCCTAGGACTCATGTCACTTGGTCACTTGACTGTGCTGGTCCTCCCCAAAATTAATATTAATATAGTTAACATTAACTTTAAGCCCTAAAATATTTATCTACTATGTATGCTTCAGAAAGTTTAAAATATATAGAACCTTTGAGATCTTTCACTTCTCAGAATGTATCATGAGGATTATGAGTGTGCTATAAAATCTTCTTGGTAACAGTACTTTAGATACATAAAAGTTGAAACATTCCAAATGTTCTAAATTGAGGCTTACTTTCTTAAATGGATTATAGAAAATTATAGGATGTAATATTGCGTATTTAATGAAATAATACTTGAGAAAACTATTTAACAACATGAAAATATTTACATCATTTTAAGTTAAAAACAGTATGAACCCATTATGTAAACATTATATAAGCATATACATACAAAATTTATACACTTCTTTTTTTAATTTTACTTTAAGTTCTAGGGTACATGTGCACAACATGCAGGTTTGTTACATATGTATACATGTGCCATGTTGGTGTGCTGCACCCATTAACTCGTCATTTACATTAGGTATATCTCCTAATGCTATCCCTCCCCCCTTCCCCCACCCCACAACAGTCCTCAGTGTGTGATGTTCCCCTTCCTGTGTCCAAGTGTTCTCATTGTTCAGTTCCCACCTATGAGTGAGAACATGCAGTGTATATTGCTTAAAATATTGGATAATGCCACAACTATGAACAAAGAGCTTATTTTTGCTATGGTGATGTGACTAGTCCCAAGAGAACTTCATGCTGAAAATATTTCTTCATAAAAATGCCAGGACCTAAAAACACTTGTGCTCAGATACATATTTTTGGAGTAAGAGAGTGTTCAGAAGATGTCTGTAAACAAAGAAAGTGAAACAGAACAGGCAAGTTCGCTTTTTATTATTTAATCTAGTTTAGTTCCAAATTGTTGCAGTCTTTCATAATTTGGGGAATAATATGCCCAAGGCTATGCAAGAAAGTGCTGTAAGCAGTCAGTGGTTTCGCTATAATAATTATAAGATGAGGGCCTCCGAACTTCTTGTCTGAGCTTGACAGTGGCTTGTTTAAATAGATTAATTATAGGACAGTTTTATTAACCCTATTATATTCTAACTTTTGAAATCAAGTAGTATTTATTTGTAAATATATAAGATAACTTATAATTAGATATGATGCTTTATAATAGGAAAACATAGGCAAGACGATACTTAAAGATAGCTGTGATAGTGATGAGTGGGGGAAGCAGTTCTCACTAACACTCAGGTGGCGTGAGTCCCTGGGACTCAACCATTCACTCATACTCTGTCCTTAGGCAAATTACTTCAGTGAATGAGGACTTGGGAAACCAAATCAGTGTGAGATCAAGAAATGGAGATAATGGGTGGGACATTCATTTTAAGAAATTTCAGGGTAAAGACACAGGCGTGATAACATAGCAGACAGAATGGAAACTGAATTAAGACTGATCTTCCTGGAATGGTGAAGATTTAAATACATTTCATATTGATATAAAATAGTCAAAAGATCTTAAAAATGCAATAAAGGTCTTTTTAACAAATCATACTAGAAAAATTGGATATGCCCAACAATGGGTAAAAAATTAAGATCAACCTATACCTCACAACCTCTACAAAAATTAACTCCAAATTGGGTCATAAACCTAAATGCAATACGTAAAACTAAATTTCCTGGGAAAAGGACATGGGAAAAAATATGCATGAATTTGATTTAGGCAAATACTTTTTAGACACACCTCCAAAAACATGATCCGTGGAAAAATATAATAAATTGCACACAAGATACAGAATAGGTCTGCATCTTTCTTTCATTTTTACCATGCCATCTGTGTGTGAGGGTAACATGAAGTCCCCACCTGCCTCTAACCTGAGACTACCAATATTTTAATTAAAGTGTTTGTAAAAAGAATGTATCCTTTGTAGAACAGCCATTTGGTTTACAGTCATTCACAGAAACAAGAGACAGAGCTATGTTCTAGAACCAAGCTGCATCAACTCTGCACATTTTCAATTGTAGGATTTTACACTTGCTTGCTATAGTGCTTCTTTTACTTATGAACAAATAGATATTCACAAATGGGCTTAGAAACTTATATCTAGGGATCTCACTTGTTTGAAAATACAGAAAATTCTCTATCTGATATTTAAAAACTTCTATATTTTTCTCCTGTTTATATTTATGTTCGCAAGAGCTATACAACTGGCTTCAGTCAAATTTCTATTCACAGCCTATTAATGGAGCAACACAAAGTATAAAGGAAATGAAGGAAGACCATTATGATCTAGTCACTCCAAGCAGGGTTGGCCCAAAGACAATGTTAGGCAATGAGAAGAAAACTGTACTCAAGGTTTTCTGTACCATTGTAGTCCAGTGATCATTATTTTTTATGTTAGAAACTCTTATAAGTATGTATGTTATATCACAGACATTCATAAATAATACAACTTAGACAAGTTGAGTATTTAAATTAAAATAGTGTATACAAAGCACATATTACAGCATCTAGCATATAGTTGGCACACAATAAATGTTAGTTATTGCTACTATTCCTACTACTAACTGGCTAAAGTTCATATAGATAAAATCATGGGATTCAAATTCAGGACTTCATGACACCAAATTAAGAGTCTATAACCCTAGAGTAAGACTGAATTTTAGCATTGCCACTGCAAGTTTTTAAATAACTATAATTGTTGATAATACAATTATTAGAAAAAATAGGTAAATATGTATAAAAAAGAAAATGTTGGATTGAATTAATTGCACTATTATCACACTTAGACATTGATTGATTTTTCATATTTTGTTGCTATTTGAGTAGAACTGTCTGCTGCCCCGAGGCAAATTCTTGCATGACCTAATTAAAACATAATTTTACTTTGGCATGGGATGGATATAATGCCATATTTCATTCCTCCTTATTCACAAGTTATGTTCTACTTTAAAACATAGTATGTTAGCCTTCACTATGACAAATTGTATCAATAGCTGTGTCAAAGATAGACTTTAATACTGATCTGGCCTTAATGGTTTACCAGATTACTATTGGCAGCAATTGAGAACACTTGGATGCCTACAGCATTTTGCATAATACAAGTTTAATAATTTTTCATCATTATTTCTCAGGATTCATATTTTCAGCCATGGTCTTAGAAATGTGCATACATTTGTATCTTATCTGAAATAATTTGAAATTCAGGGAAAAATCTGACAGGATATTGCCTCCCGATTTTTACCTAATTCTCACACCAGAACAACAAACTCACTTACTCCTGCCTGCCGGGTCTCACCTCGACAGAAGTACTGTAAACCTTATCTGAGGAAAACATGTATATCAGGTTCAAGGACTTGAGCTGGTGCTGTGGTCTTCTCTAAATTTAGGTCACTGACCACCACATTTACTTTAGTTGCTAGTCTGGGTACTGTGGCTTCACCTAACTAGTTTGTGTTATCTTAGAGCACCGGTGCTGGTTTCCAAATCTATCATCACCATGTGACTCCGAACACCCGCTTTGTGCTGATTAGTAACAGGTGTGGAACCCTGACTCCATTCTGCTTACCTGCCTTTTGAATGTGTCTCAGTCCTCTGTTAACTGTGGGACAGAAATGAAAGTTTTCCAAAGCAGAGAGATTAATCGATGTATCCTTTCCTTGTTAAGGAGGAGTCTACTTCCCTGATCAAATGTCTTTCCTGGATAGCTGTGTGAGGCCAAGATATTGACTGTGCTTTCAGATTCTGGCCAATTTAGATGACCCTGGAGCTGCTTAAATCTTAATATTATATGCTCTACCGAGAAATTAATATTTAATTTCTGAAATTCACTGTCAGCTTTCATTCCTCAATTCCTTTTCTCACTGGGATTTCCCCTCCTCTCATCTCCCCAATAAAATATTATGTCTCTTTTTATGACACCTTACCTCCCACTGTTTTCCTTACTCCTCTGAATAAATGACAAGTTCCAGATTTCTTTTCCTGACTTTGACCTATCCAGCCCTTCAGGACTCCATTTATTTCATTTGTACTCCAAGCCGATTTACCATGAAGAGAAAGTGGATATTGAATTGCTCTTTCCACTGTAGGAAGGAACTGGATATGGCTGCTGAGCAAATCACACACCAAAAAGTAGCTAAGGCACATAGAATTGGAGGTGATTACGGATGGGTCATTGGAGTAAAGCTGAATCCTAATAATCTTCCAATGTCTGCCTTGTACATGGGCTCTAACAGGTGTATAGGACAGTTCTCTACTTTTTTTGTTTAGCACATACTTAATAGTTTCTTAACTCTTCTTTATTCATTTCAATCTTTTAGCAAGAACTCAAAGATAGCAGTTTTAGTTCCAGCAATTTCTTTGCTGGAAATTGTAGAAGCCTAATTAACGACAATAACACCAAAGCAAAACTCCAAATAGAGCTGATGACTGGGGATAAAAATGCTTACATGCTCTTAAATTAGCAGGGGTTTTTGAGATGTGATTATTGTAACGACTAATTTAGGAGCAGCCTAGTTCTCTCTATAAGAGCCTCTAGAAAGGTATTTTTGGGAAATGTAAGTCCCTGCCAAGAAGAAACGTATACAGCCAAATCATGAATCCTCTTGCTTTTCTGACTCCTTCTGTTCACTGTTAATGTCCAAATCAATACATTCTCAGTGGAGCCTCTCCTAAGAAACGGACTCAATTGATGATTCTCTCCTCTGTACCCTCATAGTACTGCCCTTATAACCTATAATATAGTTATTTGTATATACCTCTGTCTTCCTCCCAAGTTTGTGAACTATTTTATTTTGTCATCTTAACACCTGGTAACTTTCCTAGCATATCCTTAAGGCTCAATGTCATTTTCTCAATGATAATAAATTCAGTCATTTATTGAAGTTCTGCTGTTTGCCGGACTCTGTACTATGAACTTCACATATATCATCTCATTTAGTCTTCGTAAGTCTGAGTTTAATTTTCTTTTTGGTACATTTTCCAGAATCTCTTGAGCATTTTTCTCAGTCCTGAGACAGCTTTTCCATGACTGATTATAACAAATTCATTTAACAATTGCTATCTTGTGTGAGCTGTGACAGGCAAATACATGGGATTTATAATGTTAGCAATGTCTTCTGCTTACCAGTTCAGAAGCAGTCAGGGCCAGGAGTTCTGAGAGGACAATATCGAAAAGGGCATGCACCTTCTCAACTTAGAGTTCCATAGAAGCAACAGGTCACTAAAGTATGTAGACTCCAATCAGGGGAGTTCCTAATACAGTCTCTCTTAGAATTAGGTAGTGCCTAATAAGTGCCGGAAAACTCTGGGAATCCTCTATAGATGATTCCAATGGGGATTCTGTCTGCTGAGGGAATAATGCTTCAGGGCCACAGAGTGTATTATGTAATCAATGATAGTTTAAATGTGACAGATGAAGTTAGTTTCACTAGGGTGATTGGAGAGGTGTTGGAGTTAGTGTCCTGCTTTCTTCTTTATTTTATCTCAGCTGGCTGTGGGACCATTTAATTTTGATTCCTGGTTGTAAAGTAATGAGATTAAGCTTAATGTAGGGGCACATGGGGAGAAAAGGATGCTGAGGTAGGCCCTTAGGACTATTCTCTGGTAAGATAAATGCCACCTCTATCATTAGGTGATACAAAAGCAGTTGATGAGGTGGATTAGAGTAAGGAGAGGAAGATATATGGATAAACCTATAGAAAGGTAGAAAGGGCAAGAGAGAGATATAAGGCAAGAGAGAATGAACCTTATGAAGAAAGGCATGTGTGGGTTTGGAGCTTAATTATGACATTGCAAGTATAAACCAAACCACTTCTCTGATGCTTCAAGCATTCATTAGTTTCGTTCACTTGCTCAGTAATTAATAGCCTATCTCTTAAAGGAAACAACAGTTGAGCATACAGTATATGTTAGGCATTTGGCTAATTATAGGCATATAAATACAGGAACACACTTCTGGCCCCACCCAGAAGCTTATAGATTAGTGATAATAAAAATAACCAGTTCATAGATAGTATTCTATATACTAGGCATGGGGTTAAACTTACAATATACTTCCTTTCTTATGTATTTACATAGAATGAATAGGAATTTATTAACATAATAATTACAATATATACAGTTGAATTATTTGATAATTGAATTATTATTATCAGCATTGTTTTTGTAACTATCTTAAGCTGAAGAACACAATGCTCAGAATTCGGAAGTAACTTTTCCTGTCAGAGGACAAATAAAAAGCCGTGTATTAGACCCTTCATTGTTCTGTTACAAAAGACAATGTCTTTAAGCCTCTATTTCACACCGTGTCTCTGTAACAATTTTATGAACAGTGAAATACAATATGCTCAGTGTTGCAAAAATATTTCAAGTGTATACAAAAGTGTAAGTGTTCCCATTTTTAGGCCACCCTCAAAAACTTCTTTTTAGGAAACTAGGTTGCAAGAGATTCTTGTTATTTGCCATGTGACAGTGTTCCTCCTTCTGAACATATAATAGCAGTTTTCCTCAAGGAAACCAGCTGGAACAACAAACAATCTATTTTATTCACAAGGAGTAGTTTGTATAGCTTTAATAATGGGGATGTAGAGAATAGAAGCATACAACTACCAAGTACATTTTTAAATTGTGTTCTGTTTTACTATATTATTTTTGCTTGCAGACCACAGAATCTAATATACCTGGTTTTATAAGGAAGGATTAATGGGGATCTTTAAAAACTTTGCAGAAATTGTAAGGGTGGTGACAATTCTAAAGAGTACTAGACAACCAGACCTAAGCTGAGTTTATAGGAATCTGTCCCCAAACTTCATTGCAAAGCTGCTCTCACTGCTGACCCCGTATTTACTCTGTCTCTGCTATGATAGGCAAAATGCCACTGACAATGCTAAACCTACAATTATGCAGGCTTTGCTGCTAGTGGTGCTAGCAAAATGAATTTGCACTCTCAGACTTATTATTTATATGGCTCCCTTTCAAATAAAAGTCTCTGACAGGTATATATACCTGATGGTATACGAAGCTGTCATATATCTGCACTTCACTAATGAAGATGAATGGGAAATATAGTGTTTTATTACCATTATTGTTCTTTATTGACGAGGCAGGGTTACTCTACTACGATTATCAAGATATAAAGATGATGTTCAAAAGCTTTTAAAGAAGCTACAAAAGATGGACATCTCTACGTATACAATCATTACCAATGACTTGACATGTAAAAGCAGAAACATATCATAAGATGTGATCAGGTTGTGTGCATGAAAGTTGAATGTGATCCAACCTCTCTTTGTCCAATCATCCTAAGAAAGAATGGGACAGATAGGAAGCAGTTTTCAGTGTTTGTATTTTTAATCAATTACAGAGTAAAGTCT
Source organism: Macaca mulatta (assembly GCF_049350105.2). Taxonomy (NCBI): domain Eukaryota; kingdom Metazoa; phylum Chordata; class Mammalia; order Primates; family Cercopithecidae; genus Macaca; species Macaca mulatta. Next base: position 92,545,879 of record NC_133412.1, read on the forward strand.
CACTACCAGAGAAGTGAGAAATTAATTATATAAACTACTCTTATAACTGAATCTATGAAAAAGAACAAGGAATGACTGATTTTCTCCTGCCAAGTTGCTAGCGAGTGATGAGGGTATAAGGCTCTTTAACTGAAGCCCAACCAAGCAAAGACACAGAAATGAGAAGGTGAATGATCTGAGCAGCTAGAACAAGATGTATGAGACCATCTTTCTGAAGCAGATAGAAACAGTGATTGATTACACATGGAAAGAACATTTACCAAGATTTTGTAATAAAATCCAGAGAACATTTGAAGTGTGTTATTTTTAAATTTATCTTTCATATTATTTTTATTATAATATTTGATACATGCAGCTGCAATGAAGAATGAAGATCTCTATTACCTTGTATGAAGGTCACATGATATTTCTAGGAAACACTGTTAAACAAAAAGAGCAAAATAATCACAGTAAGCTAGCTTAGTATAAAACAAAAGGGGAAAGCCACGTGTCTGGACACTTGTTCAAAACTTGTTCAAAACAAAAATCAGAAAACAAAACACAAAATAATGAGATTGATTGCTTACGAGTGGTAGGTGGCAATGGGATGGAAAGATTGGGAACTGGAATGGTTTAAAGAGTATAGGAGGGTAGTGTTATTGCTGTGAGTATACATTTTGCTGAAATTTTGACTTTTGAAAGCATGTTAATACTTCACATGCACATACACATACATAATATATGTTATTTTGTGTGTGTGTGTGAATATATATCCTTTGTTGAATATATATGCTATATATATATTCAACAATATATATGTATATACTACATATATATTCAACAAAGAATAGAAATACCCTAAAATGAAAAATAAAGAGAATCAAATAAATCTTATTGTATTTCAAATAGATAACATAACCACACTGACCTAGAGAAGCAAAAGGAAACACATTCAAAAGCTAGCAGAAGGCAAGAAATAACTAAAATCAGAGCAGAACTGAAAGAGATAGAGACACAAAAACCCTAGAAAAAATCAATGAATCCAGGAGCTGGTTTTTTGAAAAGATCAACAAAATGGACAGACCGCTAGCAAGACTAATAAAGAAGAAAAGAGAGAAGAATCAAATAGATGCAATAAAAAATGATAAAGGGGATATCACCACCGACTCCACAGAAATACAAACTACCATCGGAGAATACTATAAACACCTCTACACAAATAAACTAGAAAACCTAGAAGAAATGGATAATTTCCTGGACACTGACACTCTTCCAAGACTAAACCAGGAAGAAGTTGAATCCCTGAATAGACCAATAGCAGGCTCTGAAATTGAGGCAATAATTAATAGCCTACCAACCAAAAAAAGTCCAGGACCAGACTGATTCACAGCTGAATTCTACCAGAGGTACAAGGAGGAGTTGGTACCATTCCTTCTGAAACTATTCCAATCAACAGAAAAAGAGGGAATCCTCCCTAACTCGTTTTACGAGGCCAACATCATCCTGATACCAAAGCCTGACAGAGATACAACAAGAACAACAAAAGAATTTTAGACCAATATCCCTGATGAACATCGATGCAAAAATCCTCAACAAAATACTGGCAAACCGAATCCAGCAGCACATCAAAAAGCTTATCCACCACGATCAAGTGGGCTTCATCCCTGGGATGCAAGGCTGGTTCAACATACACAAATCAATAAACGTAATCCAGCATATAAACAGAACCAAAGACAAGAACCACATGATTATCTCAATAGATGCAGAAAAGGCCTTTGACAAAATTCAGCAGCCCTTCATGCTAAAAACTCTCAATGAATTCGGTATTGATGGAACGTATCTCAAAATAATAAGAGCTATTTATGACAAACCCACAGCTAATATCATACTGAATGGGCAAAAACTGGAAAAATTCCCTTTGAAAACTGGCACAAGACAGGGATGCCCTCTCTCACCACTCCTATTCAACATAGTGTTGGAAGTTCTGGCTAGGGCAATCAGGCAAGAGAAAGAGAAAAAAGGGTATTCAGTTAGGAAAAGAAGAAATCAAATTGTCCCTGTTTGCAGATGACAAGTTTGTATATTTAGAAAACCCCATTGTCTCAGTCCAAAATCTCCTTAAGCTGATAAGCGACTTCAGCAAAGTCTCAGGATACAAAATTAATGTGCAAAAATCACAAGCATTCTTATACACCAGTAACAGACAAACAGAGATCCAAATCATGAATGGACTCCCACTCACAATAGCTTCAAAGAGAATAAAATACCTAGGAATCCAACTAACAAGGGATGTGAAGGACCTCTTCAAGGAGAACTACAAACCACTGCTCAGTGAAATAAAGGAGGACACAAACAAATGGAAGAATATACCATGCTCATGGATAGGAAAAATCAATATTGTGAAAATGGCCATACTGCCCCAGGTAATTTATAGATTCAATGCCATCCCCATTAAGCTACCAATGACTTTCTTCACAGAATTGGAAAAAAACTGCTTTAAAGTTCATATGGAACCATAAAAGACCCCACATTGCCAAGACAATCCTAAGCCAAAAGAACAAAGCTGGAGGCATCACGCTACCTGACTTCAAACTATACTACAAGGCTACAGTAACCAAAAACAGCATGGTACTGGTACCAAAACAGAGATCTAGACCAATGGAACAGAACAGAGCCCTTAGAAATAATACCACACATCTCCAACCAGCTGATCTCTGACAAACCTGACAAAAACAAGAAATGGGGAAAGGATTCCCTATTTAATAAATGGTGCTGGGAAATCTGGCTAGCCATAAGTAGAAAGCTGAAACTGCATCCTTTCCTTACTCCTTATATGAAAATTAATTCAAGATGGATTAGAGACTTAAATGTTAGACCTAAAACCATAAAAACCCTAGAAGAAAACCTAGTTAATACCATTCAGGACATAGGCATGGGCAGGGACTTCATGTCTAAAACACCAAAAGCAACGGCAACAAAAGCAAAAATTGACAAATGGGATCTAATTAAACTAAAGAGCTTCTGCAGAGCAAAAGAAACTACCATCAGAGTGAACAGGCAACCTACAGAATGGGAGAAAATTTTTGCAATCTACTCATCTGACAAAGGGCTAATATCCAGAACCTACAAAGAACTCAAACAAATTTACAAGAAAAAAAACAACCCTACCAAAAAGTGGGCAAAGGATATGAACAGACACTTCTCAAAAGAAGACATTCATACAGCCAACAGACACATGAAAAAATGCTCATCATCACTGGCCATCAGAGAAATGCAAATCAAAACCACAATGAGATACCATCTCACACCAGTTAGAATGGCGATCATTAAAAAATCAGGAAACAACAGGTGCTGGAGAGCATGTGGAGAAATAGGAACACTTTTACACTGTTGGTGGGACTGTAAACTAGTTCAACCATTGTGGAAAACAGTATGGCGATTCCTCAAGGATCTAGAACTAGAAATACCATTTGACCCAGCCATCCCATTACTGGGGATATACCCAAAGGATTATAAATCATGCTGCTATAAAGACACATGCACATGTATGGTTATTGCAGCACTATTCACAATAGCAAAAACTTGGAATCAACCCAAATGTCCATCAATGACAGACTGGATTAAGAAAATGTGGCACATATACACCATGGAATACTATGCAGCCATAAAAAAGGATGAATTCGTGTCCTTTGTAGGGACATGGTTGCAGCTGGAAACCATCATTCTCAGCAAACTATCGCAAGAACAGAAAACCAAACACCGCATGTTCTCACTCATAGGTGGGAATTGAACAATGAGATCACTTGGACACAGGAAGGGGAACATCACACACCAGATCCTATTGTGGGGAGGGGGAAGGGGAGAGGGATAGCATTAGGAGATAGACCTAATGTAAATGACGAGTTGATGGGTGCTGACAAGTTGATGGGTGCAGCACACCAACATGGCACGTGTATGCATATGTAACAAACCTGCACGTTGTGCACATGTACCCTAGAACTTAAAGTATAATAAAATATATATATATACACTAGATGAAAACATAAAAAAAAAGAAAATGGGAATTTTGAAGCAGTGTTTCTCAATATCAGAATTACTTTGGAGAGCTTGTTAAAAATACAGAGACTCGCAATTCTGTCTCACAATATCTGAACAGAAATCTTTCGAAGTGGATGGAGTCCAGGACAATGAAATTTCAACATATTTATAGACAATTCATCAACACAATGAAGTCTGAGAAGTGTAACAGTGAGGCCCTTTGATTGAGAATAAATTTGAATCATACCTGTTAATAAAAAAAAAGAATAGTGTAGAATTAACCCAAATAACTTTTGACTGAAGTATTTTGACTATATATCACAAGAATGTAGAATTCTATAACATTTTATGTAGTCTGGAATTTAGCAAATAGGAAGGGTATAGTGAATAAAAGGTTTCACTTTTTCAGTGTTGGAAAAGGGAACTGCAGATGTGGAAGAGGGAGGTTAGAATAAAACCTGTGTTCTTGAATTGGAATTGGAGTTATCAGTATGGGTGACTGGTTACATATAAATTAAACTTTTATTTATATATTTTACATACATTCAAATATATATATATAGAAATTAGGAAAAATCATATGTGTATGCACACATACACACACACATATAAACACACACATACACACAGTCATATTTTTTTTTCTTAACTCTGTCCTCTACGTGGATCTAGAAGCAGTGACATCACAGTAGCAATGATCTCAAGTTCCAGAACCTTGGTTTCAAATAAACATTATCCACTGCAAGAAACTAGTATTCCTTAGAGACATAGCTAACTTCAGGACTGGGGTGAGGAAAGTAGAAAATAAGTGTGGAACATCTTTTTGTGCTGTTAAGTAACTCTTCGGTTCAACAAGGGGAGACTTTTGATATGCGAACTTGAATGGGAACCTACTATCCAAATATAGAACAATTTGAGCATTGTGATAATTTTGGTAACAGATTCTAAGCTGTAGAAAAATAGGAAAAAGTCCAATCAGATATAAATGTATATATGAGTAAATAAATAAATAGGATAAAATTAAAACTCTTCCTTTGTAGAGTAATGACTGATAAGTATAAATCAAATTATGGAATTAGAAAGGAACCATTTGGAAATCATCATTTTAATAATTAATTCAAGCAGGTACCATCCATGGCTACTAAAACTAGTGAATAAAATTTTTATAAGGAACATAGTATTTATACAGTCTCAAAGTATTTAGCTGAATAGCACTTGTGAATTACAAAGGAAAAATGGTAACTTTAAGGGTGATACCTGGCAGAAAACACCTTATTGAAGCTATCAAACATTTTACTACCAACAGTGAGACCGATCAACATCATATAGCCCCGATATAAATCCCTGAGAAGAACACATCACCAGAACTGCCCCAAAAGAAAAGCTTGAGTCTAATCATGAGGGAACACTGACAAACTCAAATGTACAGATCCTACAAATTCCATTGTCTGTACTTACAAAAAATGTCCATGTCATAAGTGTTAAGGAAAAACTGAGGAATTGTTGAATGTTAATGTATAATAAAGAGATGTGGCAATAAAATGTAATTTATGAACCTGGACCAGATATTTTTTCTTGTTTAAAATGGTTTTATCTATGTAATTGACAACAACATTTAATAAGGTCTATAGATTAGATATTCATATAAAATATTAATGTAAATTTTCTGATTTAAAAAGTTACACTGTTTTAGACCATATGCACTGAGGAAGGGGTGAAAGGGGATCATATGTTTAACTTACTCTCACAGTTCAGACATAAAATTATATATGTGTATGTGGTGTATACAAAGAGAGACAGACAGACAGATGGACACAGAGAGATATCTAAGGAATTGGCTCGCTAGCTCATGTGATTCTGGAGACTCGGTGAGTCCAAAATCTGATGGGCTAGGTCTGCAGGTTGGCAACTGAGGGAAGAGCTGTGGTTTGAATGTAAAGGCAGGATTCTCGGGGGAGGTCAGTCTTTGTTCTAATAAGGCCTTTAACTGTTTGGATGACGACCACTCACATCATCGAGGGTCTTCTGCTTTATTCAAAGTCAGTTAATTTAAACGTTAATGTCCTCCAAAAGACACACTCACAGAAACATCCAGAATAATGTTTGACCAAATACCTGAGCATCATGGGACAGCCAAGTGGACACATGAAATTAACCATATAATATGTATAGAAATACAATTTTATATGTCTGTGTACATAGCCACATATATATGAATATTGTAAATGTATGTCTGTATTATATATCCTTAAGTAAACATATAAAACTCATATTAAATAATATTTATATTGTAGCAAAAATAGAATTCCCATTAGTTACCTACAACAAGCAAACTTAAAGCAAAATAATATTTGCAAGTTGAAAATAAATGGGGAATATTAAGGAGAAACTTTTGAAAGTCTGTTAGAGGATATAAATTGTTATTTGAATAAATGGAAGAATATGTTCATGCTCATGCTGATATATGAGATGGCATAGCATGACAATGACGCCAATATTACCCCAAATGTATATACTAATAAAAATTTATCTACTTTTTAAAAAATTATAGTAAAATGAACATAATTAAAGATACATTCTTTGCTATGTCAACTTTGAGTAGAATAATGAAAAAGATGAACACATCATCTAAATATTAAATCATACACAAAGTGATAGTAATAAAAATAATACAATAATGATAAAACAGAAGACATATAAATGGAACTGAATAGAAAACACAGGTCATCCATTATTATGTACACGTATCTTAGCTGAGATACACACACAGGCATATATGATATATGATGACCAATCAAAGCGATCAAGATCAAATTGGAGATGTTGTTGGAAACAGTGGTTTACTAAAAGGAGATAAAGTTGGGTTGCTACTTTCCATGTATACAAAGGTGTATTTAGAAACATCTAACAACAAAATGTAAAAATATAATAATAATAGAATAAAATATCTTTGCAACCTAAGTTAGGAGAAGAACATCTATAAACAAATCTTTTAAAAATGAATAAAAAAGAAACATTTTGATAAATAATGAGACTATAAACATTCTGTCCAAAGAAGAATACTAGGGGCAAAATTAACAAACAGGTAAGCAGATTAAAAAAAAATGTAATATATAAAATTAACAAGATTATTTGTCAAAAAGATATTTTGACAAGGATGGAAATGTTCTAAATTGGTCTTATCTCATAGTAGCCTCTATGGCTACTGAACAGTTGAAAAGAGGCTAATGTTAGTGAACTAAAATGTCAATTTTACTTTTTAAATATTTATTTAAATTAGCATCTAAATGGCCACATATGATAATAGATACCATATTGGACAGTGCAGATCTATAGGATTCAAATAACAAGAAAAGTACGGAAAACACACTTTAAGTGGTGAAGGTCGTGAAAGAACAAATCACAGAACTGAAGCCTGAATAGCTAATAGATACGAGAGAGAGGTTCCAAACTCACTAGTAATCTAAACAAACAAACAGTAACAACAACAACAAAACAAATTAAAGCAACAAAGTATTATTACTTTACATGGCAAAACAAAATTTAGAAAAATGAAGAAAGCTAAATTTTATAAAGTTATGGGAACTATTGCTCTGCAATTGTAAGTAGACTGGTAAAGTCATTCTGGAGACACTCAGTAGCATTTAGTGAAATTAAGGGGGTAACTCAAAACTCCTGCAATCACAATAACAAGGTCATGGAAAAATTAGGACTCCTCACAGAGTATGAATATCTACAACTTTGTATGGAAATTTGGCAATTTATAGTAAAGTTAAAATGTACATATTCATATTGCACATTTACATTTAAAGATAAAATACAATTCAGCATTTCCACTTCTAAGTACATACCCTAGAGAAATTATCACGTGTACCCAAAGAAACATATATATGTTCAACTAAACTATATTTATTAGGCTAAACAATTATAAAGATTATAAATGTCTCCAAAAAAGAGGAGACTTAATCACATTTTAGCATATCCATACAAGACCCTATAACTGTTAAAATGAACAAAGTCAAATGGCACATTTCTGAACAGATAAATATTTTAAACACAAGATTAAGTGAAAATAAAATTTTAGATAATAACATTTATCTAGATTTCAGTTATATCAAGTTCAAAAATATGTGACACAACATATTTTATGCACAATACATGCATACATCAGAAAAAATAATTTTAGGCTGGTCACGGTGGCTCACACCTGTAATTCCGGCACTTTCGGAGGCATAGGGAGGCGGATCACTTGAGGTCAGGAGTTCAAGACAAGCCTGGCCAACATGGTGAAACCTTGTCTCTACTAAAAATACAGAAATTAGCTGGGTGTGGTGGTGCATGCCTGTAATCCCAGCTACTCGGGGAGGCTGAGACAGTAGAATTGCTTGAATCTGGCAGGCTGAGGTTGCAGTGAGATGAGATTGTGCCTCTGCACTCTAGCCTTGGCGACAGAGTGAGACTCCATCTCAAAATAATAATAATAATTGTAAAAACATAAAAGTAAATGATGCTATGGAGCTGATGATAGTGGTTCTCTTTGCCAAGATAAAATAATTGAATATGGAGAGTTGTTTAGGTTCTTTATTATCTCTAATAATCCACTTTTGTGGTAAAAGAGAATCTGAAACAAATGTGTCCAAATGTTTAAAAATTCAAAACATTATGTGTTATGTCAGTTTCTACATTTAACCTTAGAATTTAAATAGTTGATAAGAAATAGGTACAAATATGTCCAGTGATTTTCAGGGACCCAGTACCAATGTTTCTCAATGATTTTTTAAAAAAACATTTAATTTAAATTATACCATACACATATGGCTATGAATACATCTTTAAGGCATTTTTTAGCTCTAGTTAATACAGCATAAATATTGCTTAGGAGACAGTGAGGAAATATTGGGTAGAAGCCTACAAGGGGTCACTAGATACTTGGGTAAATGCAGAGTATTTTGAATTTGGTGTCAAACAGGCAATAGAATATCTATTTATTCTAATGTCCATGGACCATAGCTCTAACTTTATAATTTAGTACACTTTAAAGCTTTCTTTACGCAACTTAATCAGATTGAAAACTTTGTTTTGTTGTGAAGTAAAGGCCTGCAAAATATATAAGCTTCTTAATTTATTCTTTACTCATAAGGATTGGCACAATACTAATGTTCTTACTTGTTTCTGGAGAGATACATGAGAGAAAATGTGAACAAAAACATGAAAAATTAAAGTAAAGTGTTCTATGTGTAATTTTTTTGTCTGGTGAAATTTCTCTTAAGAGCAAATAAGTGTATGCTTCATGTCAGTGGATTACAGTAACTATATGCATCTATATACTCATAAAACCTAGCCTGTCTGCCTTGTTACAAAATAATAATCCTTTCACATATTAGGAGCACAAAAATGTAAGTGTATGTGTGCATGCCTGTGGGTGTATAAGAGTTCATACAATTTTGTTTACATTTGGTCATTTAGAGAATTTGGCTGAAAGATTACTAGTTAAAAGACAAATTGGCCGGGTAGAGTGGTTCATGCCTGTAATCCCAGCACTTTGGGAGGCCGAGGCGGGTGGATCACGAGGTCAGGAGATCGAGACCATCCTGGCTAACACGGTGAAACCCCGTCTCTACTAAATATACAAAAAACTAGCCGGGCGAGGTGTCGGGCGCCTGTAGTCCCAGCTACTCAAGAGGCTGAGGCAGGAGAATGGCATGAAACCGGGAGGCGGAGCTTGCATTGAGCTGAGATCGTGCCACTGCACTCCAGCCTGGGCAACAGAGCGAGACTCCATCTCAAAAAAAAAAAAAAGTAGACAAATTTATATTGGATTTCTTTTATTTAAGGAAAGTCTTAGATATATGGAGTCTCTAAATATAGTTAACAAGCCAGTTTTTCTATTTAACTTTTTATTGTATTTTAAAAGCAATTTTTTAACCCAAATTTGAATTGAATGTTAATGAAAATAAGTGTACTTTTTAAAAAAAAAAATTAAGGTCAGGGGTACAAGTGCAGGTTTGTTTAATACGTGAACTTATGTCATGAGGTTTGTTGTACAGATTATTCCATCACTCAGTTATTAAGCCTACTACCCATTAGTTATGTTTCCTTATGTTTCCTGATTTTCTCCCTCCGGCTGCCACCCTCCATCCTCCAAAAGCTCCAGTGTGTGTTGTTCCCCTCTATGTGTCCATGTGTTCTCATTATTTAGATTTCACTTTTTTTAATAAAGATTTTATACATATCAACAAAACATTAGCATCTAAAAAGAAAATAAACAATTAAATTCACAAAAATGGCCAAGAATTGAACCTCTACAGTGATCCAATAAATACAAGTTAAAATTAGACATAATTTCATGTATTAAATTTGTCAAAAACTTTTCTCTTAAGACTAGCCAAGACTGGAAAGGCATATTGAAATAGGCACTCTTAAACTGTTGGTGAAAGTCAGTTGACAGTAGGTATTCAGAAATTAAGATATTTTTATGGCTTTTGAACTAGTAATTCTTCTGGGGAGAGCTTTGCTTAGGAAATGATCTGAAATAAAACATTTTGCTCAAAACTTTTCATTGTAGTGTGGTTTGTAACAACTAAAAGTTGGAAACCCAAGTGTTCAAAAAAAGGGGAATGGTTACAAAAATTATGATATATTCATACAACAAATACTGTGCAGCCACTAAACATTATTACATTTATAGCTAATTTTTTTGTTTTGATTTTTGTTTGACTTTTTAATTTTTATTTATTTTTTATTATTATACTTTAAGTTCCAGGGTACATGTGCACAATGTGCAGGTTTGTTACATAGGTATACATGTGCCATGTTGGTGTGCTGCACCCATTAACTCGTCATTTACATTAAGTCTATCTCCTAATGCTATTCCTCCCCCCTCCCCCCTTCCCACAATAGGACCCAGTGTGTGATGTTCCCCTTCCTGTGTCCAAGTGATCTCATTGTTCAGTTCCCACCTATGAGTGAGAACATGTGGTGATTGGTTTTCTGTTCTTGCAATAGTTTGCTGAGAATGATGGTTTCCAGCTGCATCCATGTCCCTACAAAGGACACATACTCATCCTTTTTTATGGCTGCATAGTATTCCATGGTGTATATGTGCCACATTTTCTTAATCCAGTCTGTCATTGATGGACATTTGGGTTGATTCCAAGTTTTTGCTATTGTGAATAGTGCTGCAATAACCATACATGTGCATGTGTCTTTATAGCAGCATGATTTATAATCCTTTGGGTATATACCCAGTAATGGGATGGCTGGGTCAAATGGTATTTCTAGTTCTAGATCCTTGAGGAATCGCCATACTGTTTTCCACAATGGATGAACTAGTTTACAGTCCCACCAACAGTGTAAAAGTGTTCCTATTTCTCCACATCCTCTCCAGCACCTGTTGTTTCCTGATATTTTAATGATTGCCATTCTAACTGGTGTGAGATGGTATCTCATTGTGGTTTTGATTTGCATTTCTCTGATGGCCAGTGATGATGAACATTTTTTCATGTGTCTGTTGGCTGTATGCATGTCTTCTTTTGAGAAGTGTCTGTTCATATCCTTTGCCCATTTTTTGATGGGATTGTTTGCTTTTTTCTTATAAATTTGTTTGAGTTCTTTGTAGGTTCTGGATATTAGCCCTTTGTCAGATGAGTAGATTGCCAAAATTTTCTCCCATTCTGTAGGTTGCCTGTTCACTCTGATGGTAGTTTCTTTTGCTGTGCAGAAGCTCTTTACTTTAATTAGATCCCATTTGTCAATTTTGGCTTCTGTTGCTGTTGCTTTTTGTGTCTTAGACATGAAGTCCTTGCCCATACCTATGTCCTGAATGGTATTACCTAGGTTTTCTTCTTCTAGGGTTTTGATGGTATTAGGTCTAATATTTGAGTCTCTAATCCATCTTGAATTAATTTTCGTATAAGGAGTAAGGAAAGGATCCAGTTTCAGCTTTCTACTTATGGCTAGCCAATTTTCCCAGCACCATTTATTAAATAGGGAATCCTTTCCCCATTTCTTGTTTCTCTCAGGTTTGTCAAAGATGAGATGTCTGTAGATGTGTGGTATTATTTCTGAGGACTCTGTTCTGTTCCATTGGTCTATATCTCTGTTTCAGTACCAGTACCATGCTGTTTGGTTACTTTGATTTTTTGTTTTTTTTTTTTTGTTTTTTTTTTTTTGAGATGGAGTCTTGCTCTGTCGCCCAGGCTGGAGTGCAGTGGTGTGGTATCGGCTCACTACAAGCTCCGCCTCCAGGGTTCATGCCATTCTGCCTCAGCTTCCTGAGTAGCTGGGACTACAGGCGCCCGCCACCACACCTAGCTAATTTTTTTGTATTTTTAGTAGAAACGGGGTTTCACCATGTTAGCTAGGATGGTCTCGAGCTCCTGACCCCATGATCCACCCGCCTCAGCCTCCCAAAGTGCGGGGATTACAGGCATGAGCCACTGCGCCCGGCCTAGCTTTCACTTTTAAGTGAGAACATGCATTATTTGGTTTTCTGTTCCTGTGTTAGTTTGCTAAGGATAATGGCCTCCATCTCCATCCATATCCCTGCAAAGGACATGATCTCATTCCTTTTTTTGGCTCTATAGTGTTCTATGGTGTATATATACCACATTTTTAAAAATCCAGTCTCTCATTGATTGGAAATTAGGTTGAGTCCATGTCCTTGCTCTTGTCAATAGTGCTGCAATGAACATATACATGCATGTATCTTTATAATAGAATGGCTTATATTCCTTTGGGTATATACTCAGTAATGGAGTTCCAGGTTGATAATTATGTTTTCAATGAAGCCAAATATGTCATAGAAATATAATAATGAAAATTTATATTTGATAATTTTAATACATGCAATATTATTTGTAGAAATCAACAAATAAAATTAATACCAACGTTCTGAAACGTAATTTATATGGGTTCTGAACTAATATCCTATCCTCATGATTGCTGATTAGAGAAGGTTTATCTGGAGATGATGTATTGGGTCCTCAGTTGATGTATAGATGCTTTCATCTCAGAGTTTAGGTAATGGGGTTTAATAAGGGTGTAATTGAATAAAACACAGAAAGAAATGTATCCACTGTAAAGCTCCTAAATAGCCATGTGTAAATGTAGACACATGGCTCATAAAAATAGTGACCACAGTGATATGAGCAGACAGTGTGGACAGATTTGGAGAGTCCATCAGAGGATCGATGCTGCACAGTTACCAGAATAATAGTGTAGAAAATGAGCAAGACTATGAAGCAGATGAAAGACAACTGTCCACTTTTGGCAGTTACCAGCAACTCCAGATCATAGGTCTCAGTGCAGGCAAGCTTCAGAACTAGAGGAAGGTCTCAAAATACATTGTGCACCACATTGGGGCCACAGAAAGGCAAGGTGTTAGTAAAAACAATCTGGCTCATAGTATGCACAAAACCAACAGCCCGTGATAGCAGCACAGAGCCCATGAGTGCACTGCAGTTCATGATGGTTCTGCAGTGAAGAGGCTTGCATATTGCCATGTGCTGATCAACAGCCGTAAATATGAGAAGAGTCATCTCACTGCCTCCTAAGAAGTGGGGAACTGAGTCATGCAGCCCCACGAGGAAGTGGTTTTAGTCTCCCTGAGAACATCTGGACCATCTTAGAGATTGTGACTGCGGAAATAAACGTACTGAGAAAGGGGAGATTTCCAAGGAGGAAGTACATAGGTGTTGAGCAAAGGATCAGAGGTTATAGTGATCACAATGAGGTTTCCTACCATGATTGCTGCATAGGCCAAGAAAAATATTTTAAAAACAAAATTTCAAGTTTCCAACTGCTGATGAATTCTAACAAAACAAACTTATCAGATTATTATTGGGCTGTTTCTTATGTCCATCTGGTAGTTTTCAAAAACTATTAAAATAAAGATAGTCTGAATAAAGTTATAATTTTACCTGTGATCATTTTGAAGATATGGACATATAGAAAGTATTTGATTCCTATAGAAAGAGAGAAGATGGACATATATGAAAAACACAGTTTAATTAATTCAAGTGACATTGACATTATTGTATTTTCTTCAATCAGAAAGGCACAAAAGATGAGAAATATGGAAGTCTGTACTTACGGTTTTCAGGCATAGATTTTTGTCTCCACATGCATTTATTGTCTCTATGATGAGTTAATGAGTTCTTGATGCATGAGTTCAATAGGTCCATGAGTAAAATTAGTCACATAACTATTAGCCAAATGAGTTAGTCCAACAGTGGATAAAAGCAAACTTGCTTAGCTTTTTGGTGCCTAATATTCATTCTTTTCCCTCTAATTTGAAGCATTCGTATATGTGCAAGTGAGTTTAATGATATACCCAGGTTAGCACATTATTTTATGGCACTTTCTTCTGTCTGCTATACAATATTCTTACCTCTCTCTTTCATCCCCAAATGATATACCAATAATTTCACTTATTTCTGAAGCTTTAAGCTGGCTGCAGTCTGGCATATGTTCTTACTGTTCACCCCATGCCTTTATTATTATTTTAAAATTTTAACTTTCTAGAAAGTTTCTAGACAAAATAAAAAATGTTTCCCAGGGTCCAGATGTATATTTTTCTTTTAGCATAGTATTTTGTGTCATAATTTGGTTACTGTACAAAACTTCTAACCTTTACTGTGCAGACCTCTTGCTTATTTTCCTGAATCTCTTGTTGCTGGGCTCCTGGCTGGAGTGCTTTCTTTCTTGTCACTTTGCAATCTGTGTGTAGATAGTCTCTGAGCAACCAACAATCTTTTATAAGTTTGTGTTTCCTTGCTTTTAAATGTGTATCTTCCTTGTACCCAGTGCTTTCCTCTGATATTTCACACACATGCAATTGCCTCTTGACAATTTTACTGGCTCTTACCTCCTTGACATTTGTACTCTGTATGTATTCACACATTGAGCTGACACTTTCAGCTCACTTCTACTAGGTTAGTGCAAAAGTAATTGCGGTTTTGCACCAATCTAATATCTTACGTTTAGATTTGATTCAGAAATTTAATCCCAGCTTCCTTTCCCTTCTTTTTTATTTTTATAACAATTATTAATAAATATCACATACATACACTCACAGAGAGAGAGAGAGAGAGAGGGAGGGAGGGAGGGAGGGAAGGAGGGACGGAGAGAGAAAAGAGACATATACGCACAGATGCAAATGCACATATTTATACCTCGTTCTAGTTTTGGAGCATGCAGAAGATAAGAAAATCTACCTATATTTCAGTTTCATGGCTTTGTACCTCATCAAATATTCAGAATACATTATTTGGCTTATATATCTAAGTTAAAAGGAAAACCTGAAATGTCAACATTTAAATTCTAGCCCTGGCCTCAGCATTTAATAGGGAAATATACTCCTAACTCTTTTGAACATATATTTTTTCTGTAAAAATAAAATAATACCCAATCTTTAACCTCACAGATTGGTAGGAGGCTCTAAAGGGTAACATATATGAAATATATTTGTGTATTGAATCGTAGACATACAGGTACTATGCATGTTAATTAATGAAATTCTATTCTTTAGAATTACCTCGTTTTCTGGTAACTATAAAGTTACCCAAACCAATATGGACCACAGAACTTCACTTTGGAAGAATGATAAAGAAGACTTAGCACCGATGAAATTATTTTTCTCTATTAAATATAATTGGTACAACTGTGTAGTCGACTTATAAAATATTAGGGTTATCATCTTTAGCATCTGCTTTCAGGCAGTAATTGAATCTGCATAGTAGGTATGAAATTGTTTTTCAAAATTATGCAAGCTTTAATCTCCAAATACTAACAGGAGAAATTCTTGAGGAGTCTCACAAAAGTAATTTTTTTGGTTTAATATGTAAAATAAGAAAATTAATACCATAAAATTGTATTTATTACTGTTCAGGCTTTTTTGAATTTTTGTAAGCATATTTATTAAAATATCCAGCTAAGTCTATATTTAAATGGATTAAAATACATTGTTATGGATAAATCATTCATAATGACAATTTGTGTACATAGCCAAAGATTAAATATTTTTTAAAATGTTCATTTTAAAATCAGTGCTAAAAATAAGTTAAAGAAAACAAAAGGAAACAGATCTTCTTAAGGCACAGTTAAACTTCAAATAAAAATTTTTAATTTTTGTGTAGTAAATGTTATACGATTAACAGTTTACTAAAAAGGAATAAAAAATAACTGAATTAAATTGAATCAAATAGCATTTGATTTCTCTCTAGCAGTAACTCTCTAGCATTTTCATCCCAGTCTGAGAATGGGATGAATGGCTTGTGACTGGAGGGCCTAGCTCTTTCAATGCCTTTCAGTTGGCTAAAAGATGAAGAATTACTACACTTCTTTTAACTGGTTCCTTATTTAAGAATAAAAAGAATAGGATGTCCAGTACTGTGGGTATATGTTTGGTAACAAATAATACATTTCTACAAAAGCACTAAAATAGTAGTTGGCATATGTGGAAAGATATAACTGACAGTTATTTTTATAAGAATAAGGGCGGCATGGCTTCTGTTGGTCGTGAGTTTTTGTTATATTTCCTTTTCATGAAAGTGTTAAGCCATATATGGATTAATCTATGGATAATGTTCACTTATCACCAAGAAAAATTTTTGGAAAGCAAAAAATTACATTTGCTGCCAAAATAACCACTATAAATATTATAATACACTTGTATATTCAATAGAAATATTCTCAACATTATAATTGTTAGTGCAAGAAAACATAAGTTTAAGAAAGTGCAAGAAAACATTGTTCTGATATATTTATCAAGTTAATAAAATAGAAAAAGAACCCTTGTAGATGTAGGTTAAAAAGTGCCAGTGGGTTTAGAAAATAAGAGATAGTACTTGGGTGACAAAATTATAGAAAGTGAATATATTAGCAGTATGGCTAGACAATTTCATTAACTAAGAGGTTATATGTGTTCAGTCAAGAATACAAGTGGAGAATAAAGGGAAATAAAAAAGAATCAATTGATTTAATCATTTATCTCATTTGGTCATTCATAACTGTTTTCTCCCATCCAAGTACTAACCAGGCCTGACCTTGCTTAGCTTCCAAGATCAGCTGCATTCAGGGTGATATAGTCATAGACTATCCCTAAATATTTTCTGAATTAAAACAAATACTCAAACTATGAAAATTAAAATATAAGTAAGCAAATTAAATATTAAAATAACTCAGTGATTCTCATTTTCTTTTTTTTCAACTTTTATTTTGGTTCCAGGAGGTACATGTGCAGATTTATTACATGGATAAATTGTGTGTTGTTGATATTTGGGGTACAGATGATCTTATCACCTAGGTAGTTAGCATACTACACAATAGGTAGTTTCTCAACCTTTACTCTTTGCCCATCATCCTCCCTCTATAAGTCTCCAGTGTCTATTATTCCCCTCCCAGAGTCTATTGTTTCCATCTATGTGTACTCAGTACTTAGCTCCCACTTATAAGTGAGAACACGCAGTATATGGTTTTCTGTTCCCACATTAATTCACTTAGGATAATGGCTTCCAGCTACATGCATGTTGTTGCAAAGGATATGATTTCATTCTTTCTTATGGCTGCATACTATTCCATGGTGTATATGAGCCATATTTTCTTTTTCTGGTCCACTGTTAGCAGGCACCTAGGTTGATTGAACGTCTTTGCTGTTGTGAATAGTGCTGTGATTAAATGCGAATGCATGTATTTTTAGTAAAACAATTTATTTTCTTTTGCGTATATATCCAGTAATGAGAGTGCTGAGTGAATGGTAGTTTTATTCTAAGGTATTTGAGAAATATCCAAACTGCTTTCCATAGTGGCTGAACTAATTTATATTCTCATCAACAATGTCTAAGCATTTCCTTTTTCTCCACAACCTCACCAAAATCTGTTTTGTTTTTTTTTTTACTTTTTAATGTCACTATTAGATTAAATGTCAGACTAATCACAGATGCTAAATTTAGCAAAGGAATAACATAAGTTTCATTACTTTACCATATTATAAATTATTTTCTCTTTTGTCCCCTGTGAATTAAACTAATCCAAGTTTATATTTTAAAAACATAAGTTCAATTTGTAGAACTGAAGCAGAAGAACTAGATACACATTTTCAGATGCTAGTTGACCAAAATTACATATTACTATTTCCCTCATGATCAGAATAATATGATTTTCATTTAGTTATGTTTTACATAAAATATTTTATTTTTAATCAATGTATATATTATAATTTGTTATCAGCACTGCTATTTAAACCTGCCAGGTTTGGCTGACTAGTGGCTTCTTCAAAGACATGTAGAAATAGTGAAATTCTGAATATACATTGATTATCCTTTTTGCTTCCAGTAAAATTTCATGGCAATAATTTGCAGATTTGTAAAAAAGAAGGAGACAGGAAATAGATACATAAGATGAAGGCTGGTGGTAAACACCAGAAGGAATTATTAAAACAAACATACCTGCTTCCCCTAGAGGTCAGAGCAAGGACTAATTATCTCATTGTTTAAGCAGACAGTGAATTCATCAAGTACATCAGCCCTTTGAACTTTCTCTAGAATGGGCTTTCTTTGGAAGTCCTAACTCATAGTTTGGGTGTTTTTGGGCAAACTCATGTTTAGAAAATAAAACCATCATAGATGACACTTAAAGCAATTTAAATTATTTTCATTTGATTACATGAATCTGAACATTTATAATTAATGTGATGATTAAATGTTTTTACTAAAGTAAATCAAAATAAACAAAGTCTACACTGAGCAAGGTTCATGGAGAAATTCATAGAACATTGACTAATTCTTAACATAGATAATCTCCTTTTCTAAATATTGGACTATAGAGAGAGAAAGAGTGGTGGTAAGACTTTCACTATTCTTAATGACCTTTATTGGTTAATGTAGTCAATAAATCAGAAGAGTTTAGCAATCTACCATTAAGAAATTTTAGAATTTCATTAAATCCTTTATAATTATGTAGAACTTCATAATAACCCAACAGTATTAGAGAAAGATCATGGAAGGTGACTCTAGTATAACTTTATGGTACAACAATGTAATTGAGTAGCAAAATTATAAAGGTTAACTAACAATACATGATTAGAGATGAGCTTATTGCTAGAATAAATGTTTTCTGTATCGGTTTTATATGTAACCCCTCCATGATTTTCCACAATTATAACTTTCTTGAAAAGATTATATAGAGAGGACAGTAAACATATGATAAAGGTGGTGCTACATTCATTTCCAAAATTCACAGCAGACATTGCTGGTGAATTTCTGACTCATTTTGACTAAGCCTGTATATTCTTTTTTTTTTTTAATTTAGTACCCCACCAAGCCATTAGCAGCCAATGAGAATTGCATAAAAAATAAAATCTTTTTAAAAATCCTGTGCAAGGTTATATATGCTACAGTTTAGCATTGCATTACTATTTGAGGAGGTGTTTTTAGAAAAAGAAAGGATTTTTAAATACAAAAGTTATAAAGACAGCATGCATACAAATTGTATGCCCAGAGTTGATTATCTAAGCCAATTGGTGAACTTAGAGTACATAGAATTTTCCAGAATAAAACTGTAATTTTTAAAACACATGGTCTTGTTTTTTAAAAAGACACTGGGCTTGTGTGTTCTGTTGTCATCCCTTCTATAAAATCTCAGCCTCGACCTTGCTCCCGTTAATTTATCAACCTCTTTCATGAAGCCTACCTTGTATAAGCTCTTTGTCTCTCCACAATACCTGTCTAGACTGGTTCTTCTGCTGGAATGCTCTTTCCCTTCACAAATGACTAATTCTGAAGCTTTCTTAATGCCTTGGCTTAATTGCCCCCTCCTTAGAGGGGTTTTCTAAGACCACCATGCCTAACATAAATACCTCCCCACAACCTTGTTATTTCTCTCTAAGGCAGGGACCAAATATATATCATTAACAATGTAGAATGTACTGCTTGGAAAAGAGTATGGTACTTAGTAAATGTAAAAAAGATTGTTTCACAGGCTGGGCACGGTGGCTCACACCTGTAATCTCAGCACTTTGGGAGGCTGAGGCGGGCGGATCATGAGGTCGGGAGTTTGAGACCAGCCTGGCTAACATAGTGAAACCCCGGCTCTACTAAAACTACAGAAATTAGCCGGGCATGGTGGTCAGCGTGCCTGTAGTCCCAGCTACTTGGGAGGCTGAGGCAGGAGAGTTTCTTGAACCTGGGAGGCAGAGGTTGTGCTGAGCTGAGATCGTGCCACTGCACTCCAACCTGGGCAACAGAACAAAACTCCGTCTAAAAAACACTGACAAATCCATGTTGTTTGGTATAGGAAGCTATAATAACACGCACATGGTTTTAATATTTCTTTTTCTTTCTTCTTTTCTTTTTTTTTTTTTTTTTTTTTTTTTTTTTGTTTTTTCTTTTGAGACAGAGTCTTGCTCTTGCTCTTTGCTCTGTTGCCCAGGGATCTCAGCTCACTGCAAGCTCCGCCTCCCTGGTTCATGCCATTCTCCTGCCTCAGCCTCCTGAGTAGCTGGGACTACAGACGCTCGACACCACGCCTGGCTAATTTTTTTGTGTTTTTAGTAGAGACGAGGTTTCACCATGTTAGCCAGGATGGTCTCGATCTCCTGACCTCGTGATCCGCCCACCTCGGCCTCCCAAAGTGCTGGGATTATAGGCGTGAGCCACCGTGCCCAGCCGGTTTTAATATTTCAATTGATGTCGAATTCTTACAAAACTATTTGGGTACCCAAAGAAATGTTTGAATTTTTTATTTCTGAACAAATGTTTATAGTCTAGTAAGAATTATTAGCCTATTGCGAACACAGAGTAAAAAGAATATTCTGAAAATCGTAATTCAATTTCTGACTCCATGGAGAAGCCTTCATAAGACAGACACATATTTATAGACATTTTTCACATACTTTAGGTTAAAAAAACTTAACAACTAAAAATTTATATTAAATACCATCTTGTGTGTTTTCTTACTAGCTTCTTATTTTACATCTTAATTCACTGGAACATTATAACATTTTTACAAGAAGACATTATGTTCATATATTTTGAAGATTCGAAGACAAGGAGGAGTATGACAAATGCATGTTGCTTTAGGCATTATATATGTGTTACAAACATTTTCCATTAGAAATCTTAAATTTAAAAAGTCTTAATAATTCCAGGATTTTAGAAGGGATAAAATTGATATTATTTAATATTTTTCTTTAAATTATTTGAATAAATATTTAGGACTTACACTCCCAGATAGCAGAAAACACACACACACAAAATCAGATATTAACAAACAATACTTAAGGATTCAGCCAAGAACCAATATGTTGTTTGTTTAGTCTCTTAATGGCTGCCTTCATTTCCTGATTCCTCAGAGTATAAATAATTGGATTAAGGAATGGGGTGATTATGGAATAAAACACAGAAAGAAACTTATCTACAGAAAAACTATTGAATGGAAAAGCATAGATGAAGATAGCTGGACCAAAAAACAGAGTTACTACAGTGATGTGAGCAGACAGTGTGGACACAGCCTTGGAGGATGCACTGGAGGAGTGCTGCCAGATGGTGACCAACATGATGATGTAGGAAATGAGCAGCAGAATAAAGCAGAACACGGACAGCAACCCACTGTCTGCAATCACCAAGAGCTCCAGAGTATAGGTCTCAGTGCAGGCAAGCTTGATGACCAGGGGGAGGTCACAGAAAATGCTGTCCACAACATTGGGACCACAGAAAGGTAAACCCACAGTAAAAGCCATTTGGCTTGTGGTATGTATGAAGCCAATTGTCCATGAGAATAACAGAAACACAGTGAGCACTCTGCGGTTCATGATGGTCTTGTAGTGCAAGGGTTTGCATATGGCAACATACCTGTCGATGGCCATAGCTATCAGGAGAGACATTTCTCCACCCCCAAAGAAGTGCATAAAAAACATTTGGGTCATGCAACCCCACAAGGAGATGGCCTTATGTTTTCTAAGGAAGTCTGCAATCACTTTGGGAGTCACCACAGAGGAAAAACATAAGTCAAAAAATGATAAATTTGCCAGAAGGAAATACATGGGGGAGTGAAGATGGCTATCAAATATCACAGTGATCACAATGAGGAGGTTTCCCACTACGATGGCTACATACATATGAAGGAATATTGCAAAGAAGAGTATTTGGATTTCTTGAGAACTAGAAAGCCCCAGCAGGATGAACTCAGAAACACTTGAGCTGTTATTGAGGGTATCCATTTATTCATTTGCACAAGTTTGTCACAGTTGTCTAAAAGAAAGGAAAACATAAAATCACAGAGACTAACCAGACAGTGAACCTAATCATTTTATGCATTTTATTGTTATTTACTCAGAGAGTCAATCCTTTTGGCAATGTGACTGTTTCATATACATTCCTTGATATTTTGTAGTTTGAGATACTTCACAGGGCCACAAAGCCAGTGGAAATTGTGGTGGATATGGAGCTGATCAGATCAAATTTCTCTCAGTTAATGTAAGGCAAGGTCAGCAGGAGATTTGTGTAAACTTGGTGCCCCTTCACTTTCTGCTCCAGATTAGACTATGAATGAACACAGTTTGTTAGAGTTATGAGAAAGACTTTTGAAAGGCATCATGGGAGTAGAATTTTATCTTATTGTAGCTCTCAGGAAACACGAAGACACACTTGTCACCTTCTCAGTATGCATTAAAAAGTCTGAGTACTATGTCACATTAAAAAATATTGCTTGTATAACAAAATGTACATTATGCTTCCCTTAAGGAAATTACAAAACACTAGTTAATTACCATGTCCATATTGTTGATATAAACTCGAATGTTGAGACAGTTATATGGTTAATTGAGATTAAACTCAAATGTCAAGGGCAAATGAAGCTTCTAGACTTGTACAACCCAGATTGTCTCTCAAAACTATACAGGATCATTCTGCATATTGCCTAATTCTTCATTTTAAGTAGCTGACAAGATAAGTATATTCCATCTGTCTGTTCTTATGTAATTGTCACAAAATTGAACCAAAAGACCATTTACATCTGATATTCCTGTTTCATATACATATTTTCACATGCAATGGGTACATAGAAATTCCAAGATCACTGTCATTAAGGGTAGGATGTAGTGAAGTTGACCCCTTTAGTCTTGTTCAGCTTTACTCCCTCAAAGAGGAGTAAAGAGTGAGGGGAATCCTTAACATCTGTTAAAGCAAACGACACCAACAAGAAAATATAGACATATTACTTGAACAGTATATTTAGAAAGTAACTATTCTCTTTGGATCTTTGTTTCCTACCAGTGATTTTTTCTAAGGTTCATTTAACCTTCACTTTTTTCAGGATGGATATAAGCCATAGATATAGAGTCACTGACTGAGGTTGACTCCGCTAAGCTAATTGAATTTAAAAAAAATAAATACTTACATTTAAACAGGTCAGCATATAATCTATGTTAACCCATTTAGTTTAGAGCTTCCCTTTAGGCTTGCTGTAGCTGTATTATCCAATTCTTTTGGATAATTTTTCTCGTCGACAGAGTGCTATATGCAGACCTTATGAAGGAATAAAATTAGATACATGTGGTTATTTAAAATATATTTTAACCTTTAAATCACATAGCTAAAATTTTAAAAAATACAGTGTATCCAACTAACCATAATGAAGTTCTTGATTTGTTCATCATCATGCTTGTAGTCTGAAAACAATCATGTTCAGCTGCGGCCTCTAAATCTCTTCTGTTTCTTCAGAGTATTCAAATCTGTAGATTTGCAGGAGCACATGGACCTGCAAAGACAGTCTCAAACTACTCAATTTCTCCATGAATTTTTAGCTAATGAGTGCTTAAATATATGGCTATTTTTAGACTGTCTTCCTAGGAATATTAAATTTCCTCAGATGTTCCTCCTCAAAAGTTTAACAAGTCTAATTATAGCATCAATATAACATGAATGGTAACATCCTATGATCTTCTATCATAGATGGAATGAAACTAAGGATGAGGCGTTTTATCCTTGCAGTCCTGTTATTTATCCCTCTTTAAAAATATTTCCACCCCTAAGCAACTATGTGAATTTCTTTGTATTATGCAATAATTGAAAGAATAAAATTCAATATGATCAGTGAAGCCAAAAAATTTAATCATACTAAGACCCTCGTTCTCTAAGAATGTCTTATTTGGCCTGGATTGCTAGATTATTTTCTTAACTCCAAAAACAAAATTACAAGTTTTCCTTTTTATAAACTGCAATAAAATATAATTCTTTCCAGTTAAATTTTCCCTTTTTAGCCCTTTCTTTAGTTATGATTTTGGGATTTGTGTTTTATTACTTATGGTCCTATATAATACTGTAAATGCAAATAGTGTTATAGGCATATTATGTATGTAGAGTAATCAATATATCAAGATTATGTAACCCACCAGTTTACACTTGCATTTAAGAAGTAACACCATTATGAAATCCTGGATACTTAATCTTCACCATCTAGTGATTTTATTTTCTGCTCTGGGTTTGAAAGACGGAGTATTTAAATGTACTCTTTGCAAAAAGGCATAAAGGAGAAAACTAATTTGATTGGTATTACATTCCTCAGAGACTGGCAGTACACAATCAATGGGGATTATTAAAACATCCCTTATGCCATTATGGAAAATGTAACACTATATTTTACCTCTCAAATTGGTGACATTTTAAAGGCAACCATCAGTACTCAGGAGGGTATAGAAAGAGAATTAGAGATGAATTATGAGATTTTTGTGTGATGGTCATGCATACTATTGCTGAAATTATTTTCCACAATAAACATTGATAACTATTCTATTCATGCAAAATATTAATATGTATTCTGGATTAGTAATCTTATTTTATATCAACAAATAAAATATATGCATTTATTATGTGCATATATTTTGATGTGTGTATACACTGTGGAATGGCTAAATCAAGCTAATCAACATATTTATTACCTCATATAATTATCATGTTTGGGGTGTGGTGAGAACACATAAAATTTACTCACTCATAAATTTTCAAGAATACAATATATTGTTGTTAACTATAGTCACCATAATGTACAGTGGAGCTCTTGAACTTATTCCTTCTATGTAACTGAAACTTTGTGCTCTTTGACCAAAATCTCCCAAATGATCCCACAACCCAGTCTCTGGTAACCACCATTCTACTTTCTGTTTCTATGAGTTAAAATTTTAAATTCCACATATAAATGAGATCATGTGATATTTGTCTTTCTGTGCCTGGCTTGTTTCACTTAACTTAATGTCTTTCAGGGTCATAGATGTTGTTACAAATTACAGGATTTCCTTCTTTTCTAAGCCTGAATATTGTTTTGCTGTGCATATATACCACATTTTCTTTATCCATTCATCACTTGATAGACATTTAGGTTGTTTCTGTATCTCTGATGCTGCAAATAATTCTGCAATAAACATGGGAGTGCATACATGTCTTTGACATACTTATTTCATATCCTTTGGATGTATGCCCAGTAATAAGATTGCTGGATCATATGGTAGTTCTAGTTTTAACATTTGTGGAACCTCCATAGTGTTTTCCATATGACTGAAACAACTTAAATCCCCAACAGCATATAAGGGTTCCCTTTTCTTCACAACCTGGCTAATACTTGTTAACTTTCATCTTTTTGATAATAGGCATTCCATCAAGCATGAGGTGGTATCTTGTGATTTTAATTTGAATTTCCTGGATGATTGATGAGTTATGTGGAGCATTTTTCATATTCCTTTTGACCATTTATATGTGTTCTTTTGAAAAATGCTTATTCAAGACCTCTGCTAATTTTTTAAACAATTATGTGTTTTCTTGCTATTGAGCTATGTGAGATTCTTACATATTTTGGATGTTAAATCCTTATTAGGTGTATACTTTGCAAATATTTTCTCCCATTTTGTAGGTTGTCTTTTTATTGTGTTACTTGTTTCCTTGGCTGTGTGGAAGCTTCTTATTTTGATGCAATCCATTTATGTATTTTTGCTTTTGTTGCATGTGTGTTTAGGGTCATATCCAAGAAATTGTTGCCCAGATCAATATCATGAAGATTTTCTCCTGCATTTTCTTCTAGATATTTTATAACTTCAGCTCTTATGTTTAAGTTTTTAAATTGAGTTGATTTTTGCATACAGTATGAAATGAGTGTAGAATTTCATTTTTTCTGCATTTGGATGTCCTGTCATTCCAGCACCATTTACTGAAGAGGTTTTCCTTCCCCTGTTGTGTGTTCTTGAAACCTTTGTCAAAAATCAATTTACCAGAAATGTGTGGATTTATTTCTGGCTCTTTATTCTATTCCATTTGTCTATGTGTTTGTTTTCATGCCAGTACCATGCTGTTTTGATAACTATAGCTTTGTAATATATTTTAAAATCAAGTATGCTAATACTTCCAGTGTTGTTCCATTTGTTCAAGATTGCTTTGGCTATTCAGGTTCTTTTGGGATTCATATAAATTTTATAGTGTTTTTTCTATTTCTGTGAAAAGTGTTTATTTCAAATTTGATAGTGATTACATTGAATCTATACATCCCTTTGGATTGTAAAATGTTCTAACATATTAATTTTTCCAATCCTTTAACACAAGATATCTTTTCATTTATCTGTCTTCTTCAATTTCTTTTATCAATGTTTAAAATGTTCACTGTGCAGATATATTACCTCTGATTAAATTCATTCCTAAGTATTTTTGTAGCTATTGTAAATAGAACTATTCTCTTGATATATTTTTACATTATTAGTGTATTACATTATTAGTGTATAGAAAAGCCACTGATTCTTGTGTGTCAATTTTGTATCCTGCAAGATTAATGAATTTGTTTATTAGCTCTAACAGTTTTGTCATTGAATCTTTACAGTTATATATGAGAAACACACACACACACAACACATACAGATGTCTATCTATCTATCTATCTATCTATCTATCTATCTATCTATCTATCTATCTATCTATCTTATTGCTCCCTTTAGGGCACATATAAGATTATGTCATCTACAAACAGAGACAATTTAACTTGTTTTTCTGATTAAGATACCTTTTATATTTTTTTTCCTTGCCAGTTGCTCAGGCTCAGATTTTCAGTCCTAAATGGCTAGAATGGGCATCCTTGTCTTGTTCCCAATCTTAGAGGAAAAATTTTCAACTTTCATCATTGATTATAATGTTAGCTGTGAGCTTGTCACATATGGCCTCTATTATGTTAATATACATTCCTTTTTTATTTAATTCGTGGAGAGATTTTAAACATGTTATAAATTATTGATAGTTGACAACCAATAAATGTGTATATTTATGGGGCGGGGGTATTTTAATGCATGTTTACAATGTAAATTGATTAAATCAGGATAATTACCAAATCTGTCGCCTCGTATACTTATTTTTTGTGATGAAAACATTTAAAATGTACTCTTAGCAATTTTGAAACATACAATGCAGTGTTATTATAGTTGGAAAGATGTTGAGAGAATTTTTTAGCATACAAAGACGATACATTTTGTCAAATACCTTTTCTGCATCTATTAAGATGATCATATGGTTTTTGTCCTTCATTCTTAATGTGGGGTACCATATTTATTTATTTATTTGCATATGTTGAATCATCCTTGCATCACTGGGATATATTCCATGTGATCATGGTGAATGATCTTTTTAATATGTTATTGAATTTGATTTGCAAATATTTTATTAAGAATGTGTGCATCAATGTTTATCAGGAATATTGGCCTGTATTTTACTTTTCGTATTTTTCAATTTTTATTTAGATTCATGAGGTACAGATTTGTTACAAACGTGCAGGTTTGTTACGTGAGTATATTATGTAATGTTGAGATTTGGGGTACAATTGATCCCGTCACCCAGGTAGTGAGTATGATACCTCACAGTTTTTCAATTCTTATCTTCCTTTCTCTCTCCTTTCCACCTCTAGTAGTCTGCATTGTCTATTGGCCCCATCTTTATGTCAATGAGTAACCAAAGGTTAACTCTCACTTACAAGTGAAAACATATGGTGTTTAGTTTTCTGTTCCTGAATTGCTTTGCTTAGGATAATGGCCTTCACCTACATTCATGTTGTTGCAAATTACATAATTTCATTCTTTTTATGGCTGTCTTTTATAGTATTTTTATAGTATTCCATGATGTATATGTACCACATTTTCTTTGTTCAGTCCACCATTAATGGGTGCCTAGGTTGGTTCCATGTCTTTGCTATTGTGAATGGTGCTGCAATGAACGTGCACGTGTGTGTCTTCTTAGCAGAATGATTTATTTTCTTTTAGATATATACCCAGTAATGAGATTAGATATATACCCAGTAATGAGATACCCAGTAATGAGTCAAATGGTAGTTCTGCTTTAAGTTCTTTGAGAAATCTCCAAACTGGTTTTCACAGTGGTTGCACTAATTTACATTCTCACCAACAGCTTATAAGCTTTCTCTTTTCTCTGCAGCCTCACCAGCATCTTTTATTTTGTGACTTTTTAATGTAAGAGTCATTCTGGCTGGTGTGAGATGGCATCTCATTGCAGTTTTGATTTACATTTCTCTGATGATTACCGCTGTTGAACACTGTTTCATTTGTTTCTTGGCCACTTTATGTCTTCTTTTGAGAAGTGTCTATTCGTGTTTTTTGTTTACTTTTTAATGGAATTATTTGTTTTTTGTTTGTTGCATTAAGTTTCTTACAGATTCTTGATATTACACTTTTTGGATGCATAGTTTGAAATTATTTTCTCCCATTCTGTAGGTTGTCTGTTTACATTGATAGTTTCTTTTGCTGTGCAGGGCTGTTTACTTCAATGAAGTTCTACTTGCCAATTTTTGTGTTTGTTGCAACTGATTTTGAGGACTTAGCCATAAATTCTTTTCCAAGGCCAATGTACAGAATGCTGTTTCCCAGGTTTTCTTCTATGATTCTTAAAGTTTGAGGTCTTATTTTACATCTTTTTGAGTTACATTTTGTATATAGTGAAAGATAGGGGTTCAGTTTCATTCTTCTGCATATGCCCAGCCAGTAATCCAAGCACCGTTTTTTGAATAGGGAATTCTTACATCATGGCTTATTTTTGTTGACTTTGTCAAAGATCAGATGGTTGTAGGTGTGCAACTTTATTTCTGGGTTCTCTATTCTGTTTCATTGGTCTATGTGTCTGTTTATGTACCATTATCATGATGTCCTTGTTACTGTAGCCTTATAGTGTAGTTTGAATTCAGGTAATGTGATGCCTAGGATTTTATTCCTTTTACTGATGATTGGTTTGGCTACTTGGCCTCTATTAAAATCTCTTATGGATTTTAAAATAATTTTTTTCTAATTCTGTGAAAAACGACATTGCTAGTTTGATAGGAATAGTTTTAAATCTGTAGATTTCTTTGCGCAGTATGGCAATATTAACGATATTGATCCTTCCAAGGAATATTAGCCTATAATTTTATTTCAGTATCCCTATCTAGCTTTGGTGTCAGAGTAATGGTGGCCTTATAAAATGAGTTTGGGGGCTGGGGCACGTGGCTGACACCTGTAATCTCAGCACTTCTTGAGGCTGAGGCAGGCGGATCATGAGGTCAAGAGATCGAGACCATCCTGGCCAATATAGTGAAACCCTATCTCTACTAAAAATACAAAAATTAGCTGGGCATGGTGGCACGGCCTGTAGTTCCAGCTACTCAGGAGGCTGAGGCAGGAGAATCTCTTGAACTGGGGAGGCGGAGGTTGCAGTGAGCCGAGATCACACCATTGCACTCCAGCCTGGGCAACAAGAGCGAAACTGTCTCAAAAAAAAAAAAAAAAAAAAAAAAAGGAATTTGGGACCGTGCACAGTGGCTCACGCCTGTAATCCCAGCACTTTGGGAAGCTAAGGTGGGCAGATCACCTGAAGTCAGGAGTTCAAGTTCAGCCTGGCCAGTATGGTGAAACCCCGTCTCTACTAAAAACACAAAAATTACCTGGGCGTGGTGGCAGGCGCCTGTAATCCCAGCTACTCGGGAGGCTGAGGCGGAAGAATCTCTTGAACCCGGGAGGCCGAGGTTGCAGTGAGCCGAGATTGCGCGTTTGCACTCCAGTCAGCCTGGGCAACAAGAGCGAAACTCTGTCTAAACAAGCAAACAAACAGAAAAATAGTTTGGAAGTATTCCTTTTTCTTCAATTTTTGGATGTGTTTGAAAGGGATTGATACTAGTTCTGTAAGTATTTGATAAAACTTAGCAATTAAACAATCAAGTTCTGGACTTTTCTCTGATCAGAAACTTTTTATTACTGACTCAATCCCCTTATTCTTTACTGATTTTTTCATGTTTTCTGTTTTTTCATGATTCAATGTTGATAGGTGGTGTGCATCTTGGAATTTATCTATTTTTCTGGGTTTTCCAATTCGATGGCAAGTAATTGTCCGTAATGGACTCATAATCTTTTGTACTTCCGTGGTATCAGAGGTGATGTTCATTCTCCTTTTTATTTATTTGACTCTGTCCTTCATTGTTCTCATTTAGCTAAGTGAAAAGATTTGCCAGATTTGTTTGTATTTTCAAAAAAAAACCCGCTTTTCATTCTGTTGAACTTTTCTATTGTTTTCTAGTCTCTGGTTTATTTATAGCTAGTCTGTTATTTATTATTTCCTTCCTTCCAGTAAATTTTGGCTTAGTTTGTTGTTCTTACTCTAGTTCCTCAAGATGTAACATTACGTTGTTTATTTGTGATCTTTCTTCTTTTTTGATGTGTTTATTGCTACATTCTTCTCTCTTAGAACTGCTTTTCCTATACATTTTATATTTTTCAATTTTTATTTGTTTCAAGATTTCTTTAAAATTTCCATTTTATTACTTCTTTGACCTTTTGTCTGTTTATAAGCTTGTGGTTTATATTCCATATATTTGTGAATTTTCTGAAATTCATCCTATTATTGATTTCTAGATTTACAATATTGTGTTAGAAAAAGATACTTAATATGATTTCAAAATTTAAAGATTTTTTTCAGACTTATTTTGTGGGCTAACATATCATCTATCTTGGATAATGTTCTGGGCATGCTTGAGAAAATGTATATTCTGTTGCTGTATATTCTGTTGTTGCTATATACCCTTGCAACTTTGGCAGCAGCCCGATGTAGTCTACTTACCAGCCGGTCAAGGTCACTCGCCCTATTGTCACTTGTGTAACAGTGGGCAGCGGCCTCCATTTAGGGTATGACTGAGCACATGCTGGGCATTTCTGACGAGTCTCTGAGACACATAGACTATTCTGTATTTTCTTTAAGGTATAGCTCAACCCTAATGTTTTCTTATTGATTTTCTGTCTGAATGATTTAGCCATTGTTCAAAGTGGGGTACTAAATTTCCCTGTTATTATTGCATTGCACTCTAGCCTGGGTAACAGAGTGAAACTCTGTCCAAAAAAAGAAAAAGAATAGAAATATGACTGCTTTTTCTACTAGGAGAGCAGGAGCCATGAACTTGGCAATGTGCTGGGTGCAGTGAGAGGTTGAGGGGTGAAGTAGGCGTCTGTATCCCTTCCTATTAATTTACCAATGACTCTCCATTAATCTACCTATCACTTCTATTTGTGACTATCAGGAATATAGGTGACATAGAAACTTGGAAATGCATTCTTAATAGCCCTCTGTATAACACAGAGCAAAGCTAAAAAAATGAAAACAATGCATTGGAAGAAAAATGAGCTCACGATGGTATACATCCTTTTAGTTTTTCTTTATGTCTAGAATGTAAATGTAACATGTAGAGCTTCTACAGATAGTTTGTGACATTGAGGTCAGAATATTAATCTAAAGCAAAAAATAAACAGGAAGGTTTGTGCTTCCTGATTTTGTGAAGCTGCCATACCAAGAGCGAAGTAATGTTCTATCAATTGGTTTCACAAGGAAAACAAACCTTCGTCTAATTTATTTGTAACACTATAGTCTAGTTGATCACCATCAGACTGACAGAAACAAATATAATTCTGACCAGACATCTGCGAGGTAGAGTTACCCAAAGAGCATGCAAGTGAAACTTTCAATATTCCTAAGACGGAACATTAGAAAAATATTTTCTCTTCGAACATTTGTTCACCGTGAAGATCAAGTGTGAGGACAAATCCTCATTATTTAAGAAGGTAATTCTAATATTTCAGTGAAGATTTTAGGGTTTTTATTTGTTATGGTCATGAAAAAAGAGCACCTTAAAAGTAAAGGACAAATATTGCACCTTGTACTTTAATCACCAAACTTTTAAGGAGATTGCATATTGTCTGGTGATCCTATTTCAGTTTTGGAGGCACTATATTCCAACACTTACAGGATTCTTTTTTTATTATTATTATACTTTAAGTTCTAGGGTACACTTGGGGTGACTGCTTTGACTCATTTTTTATTGACATACAGACTTCTAGTTTTTGGTGGAGTCCAGCATAAGAAAGGAATATTAGCACATCTAGTATACAGTGTGTATACTACATCTAGTATCAAGTAGTCATACTACTTGAACCACATATCCAGGTAAAGTCTATGGCAGTACAATTGTCTGTGCTGGAAAAATACAGCATTTGTAGGTTTTGGCAAACCATAATAGAAGGATAACAATATAGATTCCTAAGGTCATGTAGCTTGAACCATAGCATCTGTAGCATAACTGGAAATACATGAATTTTAAATCAGTTCCTAGATTTCACTCTGTTCTGATAAGGATGAAACATCTGATTATGGAACTTATGTTGACTATAGAAACACAGCTATCTACAAAAAAAACTTGATTATTTGATATTATATATTCACTAGAGAGCATCAAAAAAGGCATGAAATAAGATGACATAATGGCTCATCCAGTTGATTTAAACTACTCACTAATATTGAAGTAGTCATAATAGTAGAAAAGGAGGTTGTGTATGGACCCACTGCCTGGCTTCTTAGTCACCAAGGTGACGCTTGCTATGGTGCAATAAATGTCATCAACAAAACCAACCTGAACCCTCTAATCTAGTACCATCTTGTAAACAGAATAACCAGGCACTGGGACAAGTTGATGATATTACCCATTTTTTTCTAGATGAGACAATGACTTGTCTTCATGGGAAGATATATACAGTGGGCATAGGCTTGCATTCTACATTTACAGGGTGCTATCTGAAGGTATATGCAGGTGCTATCTGAAGGTACTAGCTGAAGGTATAATATATCTGAATCCAAGTTGTAAGTGTTGACCAATAATCATGGCTCTATTGGACCTATCATTTACAGGTTATTTTAAACAGATAACTTTGATCACATTAAAAAAAACTGTATGTGCTAATTCTTCTTCCTTCCATATTAAAAATTTTTGATGTCAAAATTTACACCTTTATACATTGCATATCCCTAACAGATTATTGCAGTTATTATTATTTCTATTTTTCTAATCTAATATACTTGTAATTAGAGAAAAATATCTGTATATTTTTATTTTTTTTCAACTTTTATTTTAGGCTCAGTGGGTACATGTGCAGATTTGTAACATAGGTGAATTGCTTGTCACTGGGATTTGGTGTACAAATGATTTCATCACGCAGGTAGTGAGTGGAGTATCCAATAGGTGGTTTTTTGACCCTCATTCTCTTCCCACCTTACACTATCAAGTAGGCTCCAGTATTTATAGTTTCCCTCTTTATGTCCATGTGTACTCAGTGTTTATCTTCCACTTATAAATGAGAATGTGCAGTATTTGGTTTTCTCTTTCTGTATTAGTTCATTTAGGTAATGGCCTCCAGCTACATCCATGTTGCTGCAAAGGAAAAGATTTCATTCTTTTTATGGCTGCATTGTATTCCATAGTGTATATGTACCACTTTTTCTTTCTTAATTCAGTCCACTGCTAATGGGCATCTAGGTTGATTCCATGTCTTTGCTATTGTGAACAGTGCTTCAATGAATATACAAACTGGAGTGTCTTTTGGTAGAATTCTCTATATTCATTTGGATGGTATACCCTAGTAATGAGATTGCTGGGTCAAATGGTACTTTTGTTTTAAGTTCTTTGAGAAATCTTTAAAGTGCATTCCACAGTGGCTGAAATAATTTATATTCTCACCAGCAGTGTATAAGAGTTCCCTTTTCTCTGCAACCTCACCAATATCTGCTATTTTAATTTTTTTTTTGTAATAGCCATTCTGACTTTTGTGAGATATGGTATTTCATTGTGGTTTTGATTTGTATTTCTCTAATGACTAGTGATGTGGAACATTTTTTCATGTTTGTTGGTCACATATGTGTCTTCTTTTGAGAAGTATCTGTTCTTGTCTTTTGGTCACTTTTTAATAAGGTTGTTTGTTTTTTTCTTGTTTACTTGTTTAAGTTCATTATGGATTCTGGATATTAGAATTTTTTGAGATGCATACTTTACAAATATTTTCTCCCATTCTGTAGGATGTCTGTTTATGCCGTCAATTGTTTCTTTTGCTGTCCGGAAGTAATTAGGTCTGATTTGTTTTTGTTACCATTAATTTCAGAGATCTAGTCATAAAATTTTTGCTAATGCCTAAGTCCTGAATGGTATGTCCTATGTTTGTTTCTAGGGTTTTTATAATTTTAGGTCTTACATTTAAGTCTTTAATCCACATTGAGTTGATTTTTGTATAAGATGAAAGGAAGAGATCCAGTTTCATTCTACTGCATATGGCTAGACAATTATTGCAACACCATTTATTGAATACGTAGTCTTTTTTCCATTGCATGTTATTGTCAACTTTGTCGATGATCAGATGGTTGTAAGAGTATGGCTTTATTTTTGGGGTCTCTGTTATCTTTCATTGACCTATGTGTCTGTTTTTGTAAAAGTACCATGCTGTTTTGTTTACTGTAGCCTCATATATAGCTTGTAGTTGGGTAGTGTGATGCTTCTTGCTTTGTTCTTTTTTATCAGAATTGATTTAGCTATTTGGGCTTCTTTTGGGGTTTCATTTGAATTGTAGAATACTTTTTTTCTAATTCTGTGAAACATAAAATTGATAGTTTGATAGAAATAATATTTAATCTGTAAATTGCTTTGGGCAGCTATTTAATGGCTATTTTAATGATATTGATTCTTCTAATCTATGAGCATAGAATTTCTTTCCATTTGTTTGTGTCATCTCTGATATATTTCAGCAATATTTTGTAATTCTCATTGCAGAGATCTTTCACCTCCCTGGTTTGCCATATTTCTAGGTATTTTATTATTTTTGTGGCTGCTGTGAATGAAACTGCATTCTTGATTTGGGTCTCAGCTTGGACATTACTAATGTGTAGAAATACTAATAATTTTTGTACGTTGATTTTGTATCCTGAAACTTTGCTGAAGCTGATTTTGAGATATAGAAGTCTTTAGGCAGAGACTCTGCAGGTTTGCTAGGTATAGAATCATATTATTTATGAGGAGAAATAATTTGACTTTCTCTTTTGCTATATTTATTTCTCTCTCTCTCTTGCCTGATTACTCTGGCTAGGACTTCCAGTACTGTGTTGAATATAAGTGGTGAGAGTGAGCATTCTTATCTTGTTCCATTTCTCAGAAGGAATGCTTCCAGCTTTTTCCCATTAAATATGATGTTGGCTGTCAGTTTGCATATATGGCTCTTATTATTTTGAGGTATGTTTCTTTGATGGCTTGTTTGTTGCATATTTTTTTTTAGCATTAAAGGGTGTTGAATTTTATCAAAATCTTTTTCCGTGTCTGTTGATATGATCATGTGGGTTTTGTTTTTAGTTCTATTTATGTGATGAATCACATTTATTGATCTGCATATGTTGAGCCAGCCTTGCATTGCAGAAATAAAACCTACTTGATTGTGGTGTATTAGCTTTTAGATATTCCACTAGATTTGATTTCCTCATATTTTGTTGACGATTTGTGTATCTATGTTCATCAAGGATATTGGCCTGAAATTTTCTTTCTTTCTTGTGTCTCTGCCAGGTTTTGGAATAATGCTGTCCTCATAGATTAAGTTAGGGAGGAGTCTCTTCTTTGTGATATTTTGGAATAATTTCAGTAGGACTGGCACTAGCTCTTCTTTTTAAAACTGCTAGAATTTGGCTGCGAAACCATCTGTTCCAGGGCTTTTTCTGATTGGTAGATTTTTTTATTACCAATTCAATTTTAGAACTTGTGAATTACTTTTTTGTAAGACAAGGTCTTATTCTGTTGTCCAGGATGGAGTGCAGTGGCATAATGATAGCTCGCCAAAGCCTCAAAATCCTGAGTTCAAGCAACCCTTGTATTCAGCCTCCTGAGAGTTCTATTTTTTAATGGTCATGCTAATATATAGGTAGTTTATACAGCTTGATTATTCAAATATATTGAGTTTGACTGTATATTTATTTTTATCAGTGAGTTTTATACCTTCGAGTTTTTTATACTACTTAGTATAAGTAGTATACTTTGAAGAGTTCCTTTTAGCATTTGTAAGATAGGTCTGGTAGTAATAAACTCTCTCAGCTTTCATTTGTCTGGGAAAATCTTTATGTATCCTTCAACACTCAAGTGTTGCTTTGCTGGTTACAGAATTCTTGGCTGCTAGACTTTTTTCTTTACTATTTAAATATGTCATCCTAACTCTTCCTTGCCTATAAGACTTTTTTTGTTTTTGTTTTGAGAAGCCTGCTGCCAGGCATATTGGAACTCTCTTGTATGTTATTTGTTTCTTTTCTCTTGTTTCTTTCAGGATCCCCTCTTTGTCTTTCATCTTATACAGTTTAATTATACTATATCTTTTGATACTATTATTGGGATTGCATCTGACTTCGTGTCTTTTGTGCCTGAGTATTTATATCTTTCTCTAGGTTTGGTAAGTTTTCTGTTATTTTTTAAATAAATTTTCTAACTCTTTGTCTTTTTCTCCTCCCTTCTAAAACCCAATAACCCATATATCAGCTCTTTTAATGTTGTCCCATAAATCCTACAAACTTTCTTTGTTCCTTTTAATTCTGTTTTGCTTTTTCTTCTCAGATTGTATATTTTAAAATAGCCTGTCTTCCTAACTCACTGATTCTTTTTTCTGCTTGACCAATTTTTGCTACTGATGCTTTCAATTGCATTTTTTATTTCATTCCATGTATTTCTCAGCTCCAAAGTTACTGTTTGATTTTTTATCATTTTAATATCTATGCTAAATTTCTCTAAAAAATTTAAAATCTGTCTCTGAATTTTCTTTAAGTTAACTGAGTTTCCTTAAAAACAGGTTGTTTGAGTTATTTGTCACGCAGATCATAGATCTCCATCTCTTTAGGGTCAGCAGTTTGCATCTTATTTTATGCCAGTGATGTCAGTTTCTCTGGTTGTTCTTTGTCCTTGTGGTCATGTTTCAATGTCTGTGCATTGGATGACATAGGAATGTATTGCAGTCTTTGCAGTCTTGCTTTTCTGTGATTGCCCTTCTACAGTAGGCATGTTCAGGAATATTGAGAAGACTGCTGTGGTTCCTATGCCTGTGACTGTTGAAGTCATTGTCAGCACTGCAATGACTTCAGCTGTTTGAGGCTTAGAAACCACAAGGTCATAGTGGCTGGTGTTGCCCAGGCTGGAATCCCATGAAGAGTCAGAGCTAAGGTGAGGATTTGCTTCTGGATTCTCACACAGGAGGCCTGTTATCTGGAATGCTGGCAGGTTTGGCCTTCTCCAAGTTTCTAAGAGGCCTTTCACTACCTTATTTGATGAGTCTCTGGGTTGGCCGTACTACTCAGAACCATGGCTACAATGAGCTAGAAATAAACACAGGATTTTTTCAAGCCTAGAGTTGAGACTGAGATTTTTAGACCTGTCTTTGTAGTCACAGACAGCCATGTCTCCCAGGGAGTTACAGGATGAGCAGGTCTGCTCTCAGACTGCAGTTAAGAAGAAATGAAATCAATTTATAGGGCTCTTTGAAGATTCACAATGTGATCAAAATCAGGGCATAAAACTGCAAAACACTATTGAACTTTCCTCTCTCCGAGTCTTCAGGCAGGCAGAGGTGTTGTTCATCTATAGACAAGAGGATCTTAACCAGGGCTAAGATCTAGGGATGTTTGAGGACCCATGGAAGGAAGAGGCTGGCAAGCTCAGGGTCTCAGCTTAGTGTATCTCTTGGCAGGACCTTGACTGAGTAGAACTTCTCACAGACCACAGCTGGGAGGGGTTAAAACTAACCTTCAGGGTAATTAAGAATCTGCTGTGAGACTGTTGTTGGCAAACCCAATCCAGTAACAACAATGAGCAAGATTCTCAGAAGTGCCCTATGTGGGCAGTATTGCTTGCATAGTACAGTTGAGAAGGGCTGGAACTGGCATTCATGGTTCTTTCTGAAACTTCTGTGGCATGGAGGCTGGCAAACCTGCCCAGGTATGTCTCCCACGAGTTATCTGCACAAGCAGAATAATTCTGGTGCTGCAGCAGAGAAGGGCTGAGGCCAAGAAAAGGCCCCTTCAGGATCTTCTGTGGGTGGGAAGCCAGTAAACCTGTCCAAATGGCTGAGATAGGTGTGTCTCCCAGTAATTCCCTGCATGGGTAGGATAGTTCTCTGACTATGGCAAAAAAAAAAAAAAAAAAAAAGTGAAGCTGGGACAGGGCCCCTTCACGATCTGTTGTGGGTTAAAGGCTGGCAAGGCTGTACCAATGGCTCAGATGACTGTGTCACAGGTGGGCCACAGAGAAAGGCTGAAGACAAGCCAAGGCTCCTGCAGAATCCACCGTTGGACAGAGGCAAGTAAACCCACCCTGGTAGTTCATAGTGTATGTCTGTGGGAGGGTATTCCCAGGCTGTAGCAGAGAGGTACCGGAACCCTACATCCCTTTTAGTGTGTTTGCTGTGGGACAGAAGCCAGCAAGCTTGTCTATCCCAGTGGTTCAATAGGGTGTGCCTCCCTCTGGGTCTTTATGTGAGTTGCACTATGCTAGGACCAGCACTAATGGGGCTGGAACTGAGTTACAGGTTAACCTTCAGGTCTACTGCTGACACTGATTTCAGTGATAAGAGCCTATCCACTGAGGCACATTAGTGCTTGTGATTCCTCCTGGCCCCTTTGGCAGATAGTTTTGGTTGCGGGCTCAAAGCCATTTGGGGCTGTAGCCAATCCCTTCGGAAAATGTGGCCATTTCCAGGTTTAAACCCAGGAAAATGATTAGCAGGTCTGCCACCTGGATGTGGGTCTGCTCCCTCAAAATGGCCATCCTAGGTTTTGGGATCTATTGGTGTTACACAACCTTCTGCCTGAATCCAAAAGTTTCTTCTAAGAGACTTTTTTTCTGTAAATGGGTTCAGAATTCTTATTATGGGAGGATATGAGTGGGTTGCCATTCTGTTATCTGGCTAAGGTCACTCCAAGTTAGATTCTTGAGTTATGTGACTGAGGCTCAAAGATCAATCTCTATGAAGGTACTTTATTTTCGTGAGGATTTGTCTTTACTTCTGCCATACCCTTCTTAGAAAAGCATTTACTTTAATCTTCATGAATCAAGGTTGAGACAGACTTTTTTTCTTGAAGTCTGCTTTTGGTAGGGTGGCTTTCTTACACTTTTTTTTCAGAGTCTGAGCCCTCAGCATTGCCTCCAATCTATTTCCCTCCCTGTTCAGTCCCAAAGTCCAATGCACAGTGCTTTCCCAATTTCAAACTTCTATTTGTAGAAGCTCTAGGCAATGGATCTGTAGATGTCCTCAGAGAAGGCAATGGTTCAGTGCTGCTTTACCTTCCTGGAATGAAATTCAAGCTTTATACTGGGCCTCAGGTGTGATTTACTTTAATTTTTTTCAATAGCTTTAAGTGATTTAAAAGACATTTTAAATAATTTTAGCAAACATATATGTTTTGTAACTAAAAAGTTTTAGGATCCTGAGCGTGCTATATTGACAGATACAAAAATCTTACGCAGTATTTTATCAACTAGAATATAATCTTATCTACCAGTGGATGCATATTTTACCTTTTAAATTATTGAAATCTCCTTAATATGGGGTGCTCTATAATGTATGACTGTGAAGTTTCTTGTTGTTGCTTTTACTATGTAACAAAGAGTCCAGTATAATTTGTAATAGCAAGTATTCTAAATTGCAGTATTTCTTCTCCCACTTGCTTTAAATTTGTTATGTATTTACTCTTTGGATTTAGTTACAGAGCTCTAATCCCTGTAGTTCCATTATTGAAGTATACGAGCACCATTGCCTTGTGTACTTCTAATCTTTTTAACACATCACATCTCACAGTAAGAATACATGTTCTCCATAGTAGTAGGTTAAATTGAATACTATTATTCTAGAATATGGTTATTTCATCTTTTCTTTATTCAATATGTATGAACTACTATGTATTAATATCTGTGCTAGATACTAGAGATCTAAAGAATTCATAGGCTAAGACAAAGCAGATATTAATGTATAATTACACAAGCAATTATTACCATAATATATGAGAAGGTTGGAAATTGTAGCATACCATAAATGAATAAAATAAATCTAAATTGGCCAAGAACATGCAGGAAAAGTAATCTAAAATATAATATTTCATCTAGGTCTTCTGAGAAGTTGTTACCTCTCAGATGGTAAGAGGAGGTGAAGTAAGTAAGGTGAAGAGGAGATGAAAGATTCTTTTAGGCAAAGGGAAGAGTTTAGAAAAAGTCAGTTAACAAGATGTCTGGTGTTTTGGAGAACTTGAAAGAAGGCCAATGTAACTCTACTATTATGGAAAAGAATAGATTGGAGCAAAATTCCAGAGGCAAGCCATATTATGAAGGCCAGTGGAGAATTTGAATCTAAGTCTTCATGCCGTAAAAGAGTTTTAATCCAGAAAATGACATTGAGAATTGCATTTTTATGACCTAACTCTGGCTGCTTGTAGAGAATGCATTGAATAGAAGAAAGGATTTATGTAACTGATTTAGGATTAATTACAAAGTTCTATCACCTAGCACAAGCAAGAAATGATGGTATCTTTAATTAAGAGAAAATATGTAAGCTTAACTATCAATGCATACTATTTCAAATTTTGAATGCACTTCTCACTTCCCTCTCCAACATGCACAAACATCAGATTTAGCTTATAATTACAATAAGGGTTAGAATCCTACCAGAGGAAAATTTAGCTGTAATTTTATGTAAAGCCCTTATAAAGGTAAAGCTACGTGGTATATTACACAAAATTAAAAGGATTTTTGTTTTTGTTTTTATTTATTGAAGTTTGAAAGTCAGCTATGTTTACTTATATTCCTCAGAGCATTTGGTTTCAAGGGCTCTTCTTTGTAGTTCTACTGAAATTGTTCTTCCATTGGCTTTTTTCTCTGGCATCTTATAGTCACTGTGCTGTTGAATTTGTGGACTCATTCTTACTTTTTGCTTCCATTGATTCAAGAAATTAGAATTCTGTTTTTCCCATTACATTATTTAATTCATGACTTGTTCATGATACCTCATTTGATAATAGTATAAATTTATGAATAACATTAATTATCAATATATATTAAAATAATCTCTAATAATATTCATATATTCATTTACAGTTGTTTATTAATGAATATATTGAATGTATATGATAAAAATCCTCAATAACCTTTTTAGGTCTATTTATGTCTATTTTTATGTCTAGTTTCCTGCAGATCTCTAATTATCCTTATGTTTATAAAAGTCTTAAATGTAAAATTTAAAGTAATTTAGTATTGTTTTTATGCATGAATTATTATTATAACATAAGAAAAGTGAAATGATGCATTATATATAATCTATTCAAACTATCTTATCATAGTATTTAAAAGTTAGTTATATAGTGCTAACATCTAGAAATTCTATGC
The DNA here is from genome assembly GCF_049350105.2 of Macaca mulatta. Taxonomy (NCBI): domain Eukaryota; kingdom Metazoa; phylum Chordata; class Mammalia; order Primates; family Cercopithecidae; genus Macaca; species Macaca mulatta. The sequence goes on from NC_133412.1 coordinate 92,587,645, forward strand.
AGAACTAACATATTGGAACCGCAATTTTCTCATGGCCTCTTGCATTTTCTTATTTCTCAGGGTGTAAATAATCGGATTCAGTAAGGGTGTGATAACTGTATAAAATACAGCTAGAGTTTTATTGCTTGCCAAACTACTGAATGGCCAAGCATAGATAAAAATACAAGGTCCAAAGAACAGAGTGACCACAATGATGTGGGCAGACAATGTGGACAGTGCCTTGGAGAGCCCAACTGATGATTTTTTTGGTACACTGACCAGGATGACAATGTAAGAAACAAGCAAGAGGATGAAACAAGTAAAAGAGAGCAGCCCACTGTCAGCAATGACAAATAATTCCAGGGTATATGTTTCAATGCAAGCAAGCTTGATCACAAGGGGAAGATCACAAAATATGTTGTTTATGACATTGTGACCACAGAAAGGCAAGTTCACTGTTAAAACTATCTGGCTCATGGTATGCATGAAACCAGTTATCCATGAAAGTGTCACAAACCCATGTAGCAGCCTGTGGCTCATGAGTGTCCTATAGTGCAGGGGTTTACATATGGCTACATACCTGTCAAAGGCCATGATTATCAGAAGAGTCATCTCAGCACCCCCAAAGAAGTGCATAAAGAACATTTGGGTCATGCAGCCCCACACAGAGATGGTCTTGTGTTCAGTGAGCAAATCTATGATCATCTTGGGTGTCGTGGCAGTGGAAAGACACATGTCCAAAAAAGAGAGATTTCCAAGGAGAAAGTACATGGGAGAATGAAGGGTCGAACTACATGTCACTGTGACCATAATGAGAATGTTTCCCGCCACAGTAGCACCGTAGATTAAGGAAAATGTCACAAAGAAGAAAATTTGTAGTTCCCATTGTCCAGAAAATCCTTGTAAAATAAACTCGGTCACCAGAGATCCATTTTTAAGATCCATTTACTCAACTCAGAAAGGTTCCAGAAGTTCTTTATATACAAAGAGAATTAAAAAATAAGTCACAGTTAACACCAATATTTTTCTGTTTCTATTAGTTGGTGATAATAGTTGATGATATGAGATCATATAATTTTAAATATATCAACACAGCAATGTTTATACTTTGAGATTAGATTATATATCACTTTGAAACAATATTCTTATAGATATGCAGTAATTACAAATCATTTGAAGAATTAGAAGTTCCATTACTATTGTTTATTCCATAAAATGATACTCTTATCAATGGATCTTGGCTTTCTTACTCATTTGTTCACATATAAAGATTAGATACTAGTCAATTCCTTTTTATTTTGCCTTTTATTATTATAGTATTTGGTACCTGCACGTATTGAGATTATGTTATCCCAGTATATAAGGAATACAAGATTTAGAAAATGAAGAATTACATTGTTCTGCATCTGTGAAGTAATTTGTGAAGGTTTTTCTATGGTTCTAAACTAAATAAGCAAACAAACAAAAAAGCACACACACAAATCAGGAGCTAATTATACATGGAAGAAAGTATATAAATTTATTAAAAATAAGTTTTCTTTTTAATATACAGGTATACTTCTTTTACTGTGTTTCACTTTATTGTACTTTGCAGTTATTTAATGTTTTATAAACTGAGGGTTTGTGACAACCCTGGGTCCAGCAAGTCTATTGGCACCGTTTTTCCAACAACTTGTGCTCACTTTATGTCTCTGTGTCACATTTTGCTAATTCCCAAAATATTTATTTCAAACTGTATTATTATTATTATATATGTTATTTGATCTGTGACCAGTAATCTTTTATGTTACTATTTTAATTATTTTGGGGCACCACAAGCCGTGCCCATGTAGAATGGCAGACAATTGATAAATGTTGTTTCTAACTTCTCCACCAACCTATTCTTCCCTCATCTCTCTCCTTGTCTTCAGGCCTGGCTAGTCTTTGAGGCACAGCAATATTGGATTTAGGCCAATTAGTAGCCTTGCAATAGCCTCTAAGTGTTCAAGTAAAAGGAAGAGTTGCGTGTCTTTTACTTGAAATAAACTAAGAAAAAAAACTGGAGACAGTAAAAGGATCAGTGGTTTCTAGGGGTTAGAATGAAAAAGGGAGAAATGAAGAAATAGGAGAAGTACAGAGGATTTGTAGGATAGTGAAACAATTCTGTATCTACTATACTTGGAAATACGTAACACATTTGTCAAAACCCATAGCATGTATAACATCAAGAGTAAATCCTAACGTAAACTGCAAATATGGGGAGATAATGATGTGCAATGTAGGTTCACCAGTGGTAAAGAATTTACCACTCTGGTTCAGGTTGTTAATGGTGGGGGAGACTGTATGTGGCATCAGAGGGAATATGGGAACTCTTGTACTTCCTGCTCAATTTTGCTATGAACTTAAAACTGCTCCAAACAACAAAGTCTGTAAAACAGTTTTTTAAGCCAGAAGTGATTAAGCTTTGTGAGGAAAGTATGTCTAAAGCTGAGACGGGTTGAAAGCTAGGCCTCTTGCACCAAACAATTAGTCAATTGTAAATGCAAAGAAAAAGTTCTGAAAGGAAATTAAAAGTGCTACTCCAGTGACCTCATGAATAATAACAAAGTGAACCATCTTTATTGCTGATATGGAGAAAGTTTTAGTGATCTGGATAAAAGTTCAGATCAACTACAACATTCCCTTAAGCCAAAGCCTAATCCAGAGCAAGATCTTAAACACTCTTCAATTCTATGACATCTGGGAGAGTAGAGGAAGTTGCAGAATAAAAGTTTGAAGCTAGCAGAGGTTAGTTCATGAGGTTTAAAGAAAGAACCCATTCTTATTACATACAACTACAAGGTGAAGCAGCAAGTGCTGATATAGAAGCTGCAGAAAGTTATCCAGAATATCTGACTAAGATCATTGATAAAGATGGCTATGTTAAACAACAGATTTTCAATATAGATGAAACGGCTTTCTATTGGAAGAAGACGCTGTCTAGGGTTTTCATAGCTAGAGAGGAGAAACCAATGCCTGATTTCAAAACTTCAAAAAACAGGCTGATTCTTCTGTTAAAAGCTAATGTAGCTGGTGATTTTAAGTTGAGGCTAATGCTCATTTACCATTCCAAAAATCCAAGGCCTTTGTGAATTATGATAAATCTACCCTGCCTGTGCTCTGTAAATGGAACAGCAAAGCCTGAATGATAGCACATTTGTCTACAGCATGGTTTACTTGATATTTGAAGAGCACTGCTGAGAACTGCTCAGAAAAAAAAGATTCCTTTGAAAAGATTACTGCTCATTGACAGTGCACCTAGTTATTCAAGAGCTCTGCTGGAGATGTGCAGCAGATTAATGTTGTTTTTGTGCCTGCTGATTTAACATCCATTCTGCAGCCCATGGAGCAAGGAGTAATTTTCATTTTCAATCTTATTATTTAAGAAATTTTGTAAGGCTATAGCTGCCATAGACAATGACTTCTCTGACGGATTTGGGCAAAGTAAACTTAAAACTTTCAGGAAATAATTCGCCATTTTAGATGCTGTTAAGAACATTTATGATTCATGGAAGGAGATCAAAATATCAACATTAACAGGAGCTTGGAAGAAGCTGATTCCGATCCTCATGAATTACTTTGAAGAGTTCAAGACTTCCATGGAGAAGACTTTCCATGAAGAAGACTTTCCACAGAGAAAGTAATTGCAAATGTAGTAGAAGTAGCAAGAGATCTAGAGTTAGAAGAGAGTCCTGAAGATGTGACTGAATTGCTGCAATATCATGACAAAACTTTAAAACATAAGAAGTTGCTTCTTGTGAATGGGCAAATAGTGTTTTTTTGCGGGGGAGATGGGGGGAATGGAACCTACTCCTGGTGAAGATGCTGTGAACATTGTTAAAATGACAACAAAAAATTCAGAATATTCCATAAATGTCGGTGATAAAGTAGCAGTAAGGTTTAAGAGGATTGATCCATTTTGAAATAAGTTCTAATTTGGGTTAAATGCTATCAAATAGCATCATATACTACAAATAAATAGTTTGTGAAATGAAGAGTCAATTGATGTGGCAAATTTTATTATTGTCTTATTTTAAGAAATTGACACATCCATTGCAACTGTCGGCAATTAATTCCCTGATCAGTCAGCACTCATCAACATTGAGGCAAGACTGTCCACTGGCAAAAAGATTACTTCTTATTAAAGGCTCAGATAATCATTAACACTTTTAAAAACTAGAGTATATATGTTTAGCCATAATGCTATTACATACTTAATAGACCACAGTAAAGTGTAAACATAACTTTTATATGTACTAGGAAACCGAAAAAATTGTGACTCACTTTATTGTGAAATTCACTTTATTGTAGTGGTCTGGAACCAAACCAGCAATATCTCTCAGGTATCCCTGTACTGAGAATAACAGGAAACATGGACTCAGCTTCAAATCTTTTTGAGCTTGTTTTTTCAAATCCTGTGTTACCGTTGTTCACGGTGAGGAGCTTGTGCATTGTGTATATGTGTACAGATGTGGTGGTTTAGAAGTAAATACTAAAGTGATTTAGTCCTAATGTATTGCTTCTATTTGGGTGTAAAGTTTAACACTAAATCATCGTTACTCAGTTTTTTAGACAGTGTTCATAGGATCTAGAGTGATCGAAAGTGGTCTACCACAATTAAGTGATTAGTATGTGCCAGGCTCCATCCTAATTGTTTCATATACGTTAATTTGTTTAATGCTCATAACAATACCATGATGTAAGTACTATTTTTGTCTTCATGCTGCATGTAAGGAAACTGTGGCATTCAAATAGTTAATGACTTATTCATGGTCACACAGCTAACATGGATGAGAGCTAGTATTCAAGCTGAGCTAGTTTGACACCAGAATCTGGGCTTATACCAAAACACCATATTGTCTCAAAAATTAAATTGCTGTACATTACAGCCAAAGTTTTAATTATTGATTGAATATGTATGTTCCATATGAGTGGGTTTGGGGATATGATTCAACAAGTATTTTGGGATCCATCTGTTCTACAATTAACTGTATTATTTTCTCATACAGAATGAATCAATCCCCCATATCTAGAGATTTTACAATCTAGAGAGACATGATTATCAAACAAAAAATAGCAAATGAGCCCTGTGAGAAAACATGTAATTTGGTACAAGGTATATGCAAAATGTCATAAGAGGTTTAGAAAAGTGGAGATCAATTTCAAGTGACACTTTTAGGTATGACTTCAGGCTTGGTCGTATTATCTTCAAAACACTTTTAAAAACCAATTTTTTATGGTAAGTAAACAAAAAAGGATGAGGAGTAGAAAATGTGTGAGCATCTATAAAATGAAAAGATTGAAGAGCAGTGCAAAGAAAGAGTGATATACTTAGAAAGGAGACTGGATTAAGATATTTAGATGAATAGGAAATGCCTGGTTTCTTTTCTCCAATGACCTGTAATTCTCTCCTTGTTTGCATTCTTCCTCAGTTTTCTGCCAAAATATTGTATTATCATCATCCAAGTGTAACTACCTCTATTGTTTTCCTATCTTAGAGATTTTTAAGAAATGGATAATGGTTACAAATTAGAGAAAATAAAGATGAAGATGATGTAATGTAGTTCCTGTAGGTCAACCTGTAGGAACACACTGAATGGGTACTCAATGACAGGCTGTGGCCCTGGAGGACACTGCATCGGTGGCCACATCTTCGTTACAGGGTTGTGTTGAATGCTTGTCATGTAAAGGAGCAATAATTTTGCTTTTGAGACTCCTGTAACAGCAGTAACAATAACTAGATACATTTGGGAAAGCAGCAAGAGTTGACAATTGCTAGACAGAATGAAGATACCAGCTGTAATCTGAGGGTAAATAGCTTTGCTACCTGGGATTTTATGCCCTGAGATACAGTGACAACAGAAAAACTTAGGTAAGAAATCAATACAATTTAGCATAAGTTGATTAAGAAAGCTTTATTTTGCCTTTTATTTCAGAGGAAAAGCTGGCATTTATTTATGTTGATGGCTTTCGCAGCATTTGCTTCTCTTTTTACTCTTCTCCCTTTCTAAGCAAGCTTTCTAAAACTATTTCTCTAGTCTACACTTAATACAGTATGCCTATTCTTATAATTGAGTGTACAAAAGCTACATAGATTAATGAAAATAAATTATCATAAAGCTTACATAATTCTATTAATGAGAACAATTTGCTTTCCATTGATAATCAATTATACAGTTTATAATAATTACTTTTACTAAATAATTTATTATATTCTCTGAAGGAAATTGAAAGTAGGACAATATATTAGGGTTAAGAGAGAAGTTTGTAATGTATTATTCTACACATCTTGTTTAGTAAATGAAAAATCAAGATCCACATAATTAAATAAATCTTCCCAGGTCATAGAGGCAGAACCACCCCCCAAGATGTCATGAGTATTAGGTGAGATGATGTGGGTATAAGCTCCTGGCAAGGCAGAGGATGGGCACTGAGGGGGTATGTGTTTAATCTATGTCATTTGTGTAAATCCAAGATTACAATCCTGGGAATTTTTCGTATAAATCCCTCTTATGAAAGGAATTGACCGAGACTCATTTTATTAAGTAGTTGAATATAAACATTTCTCCTCTTGTCCATGCATATATAATACATATTACTTAATATTAAAATAATTTGTTAAACTAAATATTTGCTTTTCTTTTTCTTTTAGCCATTTGAAGAAAATAATTTCAATTTTGACTGATTTTATGATTTTCAAAAAAAGGTATACCTAATTAGGCTAAAACAGAGATGAATCTCAAAAACATTATGCTTAGTAAAATAAGTCTGACACAAAAGACCACAGGCTATATAATTCTACTTACAGAAAATGTCCAATAAAGGCAACTCTATAGAGACAGAAAGGATATTAGTGCTTGCTTTTGGCCAAAGCTTGCTGTAAATGGGCGTGATGTTTCTTTTTGTGGTAATGAAAATGGATTGATAAGATTGTAGTGATGGTTGCACAACTATGCAAATATAATAATAATAATTGAAATGTGTACTTAAAATGAGTGAATTTTTAGTATATGAATTACATGCAATAAAATTTCAACTGTTTTACATTTTTTTGTTTTCTCTCTACAGTTAAAATTATCTTAAATAATTTAATTTAGTATTTTTAAATAGTTTTCTATTACTATCCAGCTTCTTGAACTCAAATATATTTCACTCTGAAATAATCAAGGACATACAGCAAATCCAATTTAATCTAGTTTTAAAATTTCTTAAACTCCTGTATTTGAATTTGTATTTTTAGCTGCCATCTGGATTTGGAAACTTGCTATTCTGCTTTCTCTACTATTTAGAATACTCATATTGAGATTTCTAAATTATTTACATTTTCTTTATTCCCTTGACTATGGACATCTTCTAAGGACTTCTTCCTCATTATTTCTGTAAGATCTCCTTTGTATTTATTGTTTAATGGTAAGTTTTACTTGGAGATTTTCCAAATATCTAATTATGGTCACTAATTCTATCTCTCTCCAGTTCCTTCTTCAACTGTCAAGATGGTATGTTTATTTACATGTTCTGTCAACACCTGAAAGTTTACGAAAAGAAATAATATTCCCTATTTGCCAAAAAGAGTTGCTAGCTTTTCTATTATTTTCAATGATAGTACGAGTTTTTCATAATGATCAGAATTTACCCTTTTTTTTGTTTATTCATCATACTTAATCACTTACCATCTACGAGCGAATTTTACTCTCCAATATAATTTTGATGGCATATTTTCTTTCAATTTTCATATAAATTGTTGATTTCAGCTTTGTGAGATACTATTACGTGATCTCCCAATTAAAGAGGATCTAATACCTTATATGCCAAAGGCTTTTCCTTCCAGCCAAAACAAATTAAAATATCATCCTCAGTATATTGAAGTTCTAATAAGTCAGCTTGCTACAATATTTTTACTTACCTGTTCTAAAGGCACAGTATGAGTTGAACAAGTTGTTCAAGAGGTTATTCAAAATTAAAAATCTTTTTATTCTCTATGATGCCCCATATATGATTCTGCATTCTGCTTTCTGTCTTTTTAGAAAAGATGTGAACCACTTTGGGGGCAGATTTGCTGGAGTTCTGGGAATCCAAATTTCAGTGGGACTTGTGAAACCACTGAGGCTTCTGCCCTAGTATGACCAGGAGAGATGTTTACGTCTAATTTCTGGCCCTGTAATATGCTGTGGCTCTCTCTGAATGGTAGCTTGACTAAAATAGCCATAGGAGTGTTGGTTGATTGGCTGTGATACAGTAAGTGTAGAGTAGATAGCTTTGATTTAATGGAGCTTCCTTTCCCTCACATTACTCTCAAGCTCTCCTCTTATCTTCCCTCTAGCAACTTTGTGAGTAATTCTCAAGAAGAATAATCTTCAAACTTTTCTGCATGTAGTTCTTCCATATAAATAGTTTACATGTATATGTTATAAATGTACTATTAAAAGTGAACAATATGTATAAAGAAAACACACTAAAGAAGTAGAAATTTTTTAAGTCAGTTGTGTTGAATAATTTAAAGTTTGACATTAGAAATGATACAATCGTTTTGTGTTCACTATAATATAAACAGTTATTTTTTGATTTAGGTACCTTGCTTTGAGATATTCAGAGAATATCTATAGCAAAAAAGAGTTTCATAATTATTGCCATTTTACTATAAAACATGACAATAAATATTTATTTTACAAGGTATTGCTTTTACAAAATTAATCGTATTGATGATTCTGGTATTCCATAAATCTCAGGCTTCATAGTTTATTTGAATGACTTGCTAACAAAGGATGTTGTGAATAAATTCAAATTAATTGACATTTGTCACTATTTTGAAGTCTTTGCTTAGTCCCTATTAAATTCACCACTTAACCCATAGCTTAATCTAGATTTTTCTCATAGACTTTTATTGAAGGAGTCATAACAGTTGATTAAATTTTTTTTTATTATGAATGTTGGAATCATCCATACTTTTTTTTTTTTTTTTTTTTTTTGAGATGGAGTTTTGCTCTTATCACCCACACTGGGGTGCAGTTGCATGATCTCAGCTCAAAGCAACCTCTGCCTCCCGGGTTCAAGCAATTCTCCTGCTTCAGCCTCCCAAGTAGCTGGGATTACAGGCACATGCCACCACACCTGGCTAATTTTTATTTTTAGTAGAGATGGGGTTTCACCACGTTGGCCAGGCTGGTCTCGAACTTGTGACCTCGGGTGATCCACCTACCTTGGCCTCCTAAAGTGCTGGGATTACAGGTGTGAGCCACCGCACCCGGCCACCCATACTTTTACTGTGTTTGATAGCATTTGCTAACAAGGAGTGCATTTATTTATATCATGTTGCTCATTATAACCATTTATACCATGGCAGAGAGTGTAAGTATTTTCTCAGTGAAATATTACTTTGGTTATTTTGCTATTTGGTAAGAAAAATTTAAACACTGTTTATTACAAATAGCTAAAAATGTAAAGCCCTCCATAACTAGAGATATTACAAAGAAAATTATATAAATTTATTTTGTTGTACATATTTACTTTTTAAATGTTTTGTTGGTCATGATGACTTCACTAGATAATAAATCAAGGCACAGTACAGATTGTCAAGTTCAATATTAACAACAAAAGTAAATCCATATTGTAAGATAATATTTCTTAATAACTTAGAATGTTTTAGCTTGCTTACTATCAGTTCAGATAGTTAATTGTTCTTTTACTTTGTAATGTAGCTGACAGAGTGAATTCCTACTATATGTAGAATTCTTACGGCCATTTTATAATTGTTCATGTGAGTTTTAATAATTAGAATCATCTTCAATCCAAAGTTAAAGTGGAAAAATATTTTATAAGCCCCTTATAAATTTTGGAGAACAAAATGGAGCTAAAATAATATAATGACATCTTTAATCTCTCTCTTCCCCTTAATTGGGCACACCAAAGTTGAAAGACATAACAATATGTTCAAAGCAAATGATTAAGAAGCAAACTGCTTTCAACTGCTCTTTTGGTTAACTCACACTTTCCTCAGAAAACTTTAAACATCATGTATAACATATGACCAGATAACATACAGATTCAACTAGGGCACCAAAAATTATCTGTCTATTAAATATTAATAAAGCTTTCTAAAAATTTATCTCTTCAAATTGAAATAGAGATAACAACAGATGTTGTTATTTTTCTTTTGTTACCTGCTTGTCTGCAGCTGGCTTTAAAGTATTCACTGTGCCTTGGGAAAAAAAATGGGTTTAAGTAACTGGCTAACTCAACCTTCATTTTTGGATCAAATATGGATTCTGACCCAATTAAATATTCCTCCAGTTTCTGTACTTCCCAGACTAATAGTTTTCTTTTCTTTTTTTTTTTTTATTGGTTGATTAAATCTTTATCCTAACTTATTGGCTAGAATAAAACTCTGAGATTCTTAAATTATTCCTTCCCCGTCTCAAGTACTTAATATTTTAAATTTATATTCCCTTTATCATATATTCAGTGGTAGCAGGGATTGTATCTATCAAACATCTCTACCCCTAGTTTAATGTCTTACTTTTGGTAGATTTAATAAATTTGCTTCTTCTTCCCTGATGTCCTTCAACTCTCTGATGTTGTATATATTCTCTTTTGATTTTCTTTGAACATTTTACTGGGTGACAAATTAAGCTGTTCTAACTTCAAATTTGTTTTCTGGCAGCATATATACTTATAGTGTAGCTCTTGTTCCAAGAAATAAGGAAATTATCCACAAGTAGTTCACAAGGGACTAAAATAAGGCCTTGAAGTTAAGTACTGAACTCAGCAAAACTGAAAGCTTTATTGAGCCTAAACTGGATGTCAGGAACTTGTCCTCAGGAAGCTTTATCATTGGAGACTGACCCCAAATGATAAAATGCTGAGAGTAATAATATAGATATGGCATGAGTCAAACTGTTTTGTGGAGTTTGCAAATTTTCTCATAAAAGAGATCACCTCTTTCAAAAGAAACAGTTGTGCCTTTAATAAGTAGAGACTTTAAAGGCAATAGAAACTGCTAAGAGAAACCCTACTGGAATCACAGATAATCCTGGGAATAAGAGACACTGTGGATATGTACCAGCTACATCCACTTAGAAGAAAATCAGAGAAAGGTATGTGGCAGAAATGAAAACATTCTTCAAGCCACACACAGTTCCACTGACAAAGGGTTGAAGCCTTACTGGCACAAGAAGCTTAAGCAAAACCTCTAAGCAAACGCTAGCTAAAAAACAAACAACACTGAACCAAGAGCAACTTCTTAGGAAATCGGGCTTACAAATACAATTACACAAATTCCTGGCAGCCTGGAGGACTGAGTGAATGTCCACATGTGTGTGCTTTTCAGGAGTGATTGGAGGGGGAACATTCTAGTCCCTAAACAAATGTGGGGCAAAAGCGTAAACTTCCTGAATTGTGATAGAAGCCTCCTAGCCACACCCACATCTAGTGATAAAGGATAAAAATCTAATTTGTCAAGAAGGATACTTAAGCAAAATCTTTGTTCCATAAGTTGCTTGTGCTGTCTTTGAGATAATCCACAAATAGCAGGCTAGGAGAATTTTAAAAAGGGATGTATTTGGAGTAAAGACATCAGACAGTACACACTGCAGGGGAAATCGACTTCACAGGATTAAGCCAAGTCATTAAATAAACAATTAAACAAGCAATAACAAGAAAATCATCAGTGGATGGGAGTGGTGGTCAGTAATCAGTTACTACAATAAAATGTCCAATGTTCAAGTGAAAAATGATGAGAAATGCAAAGAAACACAAAAGTGTGATGTATACATGAAAAAAGGCAATAGAAACTGCTTTTATGGGAACCAAGATATTACACTTAGTAGAGAACAACTTCAAAACAGTTATTATAAATATATCTTGAGAACTAAAGAAAACCATGTCTAAAGAATTAAAGGAATGTATAAAGTCCATGTCTTAGCAAATAAAAAATATCAATAAAGATATAGAAATTATAAAAAAGGACCAAATGGAAATTCAGAAGTTGAAAAATATAATAACTCAAATGAAGAAATCAATAGAGGAGCTCACCAGTAGATCTGAGCTGGCACCAGTGGACCTGGAAACATATCTATAGCAATTATGCCATCTCAACAGAGAGGGATAAAAATAAGGAAAAATAAATAGAGCCTCAGAGAATGTGGAGCACTAGTGAGAGCACCCATCTATGTGTTACGAAATGTCAGCTTTGGCTTCTGGATTGGACATTAGCCTGATAATGATCATATTACTTCAAATAGGGAGTACAGAAAAAATAACAGTCTTTGGAAGTTAGGTAATTTAATTTTTTTTGCATTTCGGCCTACAGATACCTTCAAGATAGCTGGGGAAGAGTAAGTAGGAAGTCGAAAATAAAAATGTGTGAGTAGCTCAGAAATGAGGAACAAAAAAGGTTAGATGATATTATCAACATTTAGGTACCTGCAGAAAGCAACTACCACTCTAAAGGCTAGATTAGAAAAAAAAGAGGAAGCAATATTATACAGAGCCCACAATTCCTGATGGCAGAGTGCTATCATTGCTGCTGTTGGAACCTCTATCCTGTATTAAAAATTAAGAGCTCACATACTTAAGGAAGCTTCAAGAGCCTTCAATCTTGCTGATGCTGCTGGTCCCAGCAAGACTTCTACAGCCCACAGTTGCCTGCTACTGCTACTGAGAAAGACAGAAGAAAGATCGAAGGCTTCTCCATTTTTTCCTTTTTTTTTTTTTTTTTCACCTTTTATTGTCATGAATGTCTTCCACTGGCAGAAACTCACAGGAATACATTTACAAGAGAGTCTAGGAAATGCAATTCTCAGGCTTGTAACTCCCTACTGTAGAGAGAAGACTATAGGGCTGACATGGGGCTGAAAGTCAACAGACAAACATTCAGAATGCTCCACTTTGGTTACTCAGTATCAATACACATCATTCTACATTTATTTAAACTTCCAAAGAATGACAATAGCTTCAGTCTAAAGATGCATCTATCCTGCAAACAAATTAAGACACTCTGGCCTCCTTTCTCTAACTGAAAACCAAAAATCTTCATTGGTTACTATATCCATTTCTGTATGGTGATGCCATCTTTTCAAATTCAGTCATAATCCCACATTAATATTCTGTAAACCAGAGACTAAATTGTAAATTAGTCTCCTTGATAAGGAAAAATTAAAAGGAAAAAAGGAATCAGGAATTTATGAACAAATGCAATTTATATATAAAAAATATTGTAGCTTCTAGAATCATCATTTTACTAACAAGTTGTGAGACAATATTCATGGCTGCCTTCTTTTATTGCCTATTTTATTCCTCTTTGTATGCATTCAGATCTCCAATGACGGTGATTCTTTACATGGTGGAATGAATAAAAATTTTATTTTTCCTAGGCGATGTAATTTTCACTTATTTTTATTACTTGATATGCAAATAATATGAAGTACCACAGCAAATCACTTGGGTTTCAGACATGGTCTTCCCTACCCCACCATACAACAGCAATTCTAGTATGCATTGATAATTGGAGTGAATCAACTTAGCTGGTTTAATAAGCTCTTCTCATTTTAATTAGAGATGAAAGATGACTGAAACGTCTGAGATGGGTGTGGTGAGTCACGCCTGTAATCCCAGCACTTTGGGATGCCAAAGCGAGATCGATTGCTTGAGCTCAGGAGTTCAGGACCGGCCTGGGCAGCATGGTGAAACCTCATCTCTACAAGAAATACAAAAATTAGCTGGGCATTGGTGGCTTGTGCCTGTAGTCCCAGCTACTTGGGAGGCTGAAGCTGGAGAAGTGCTTAAACCTGGGAGGCAGAGGCTGCAGTGAGCTGATATAGGGGCACTGCACTCTAGCCTGGGTGACAGAGCGAGACCCTGCCTCAAAACAAATTACCAAACACACACAAACAAAGAGAAAAAAAACGTGGAGGGGAAGAAGATTCAAATGTCTTGGTCTTGGTGACAGTTTTTACTTTCAGGTTAATAAAATACTACTTATTTTCTTTTTGCAAAGACTTATTTATTGAGGACTATGATCTGTAAAGAAGGGTACGGAACACAAAAAATTTATGTTATTAAAATGTAGATAGGAAAATATTTTTAGTTAGAAAAACATATATTTTGTAGTTAGGTATAGAATCTGATACTGGATCTAGTACTTACATTTCTGTGGCAAGTTCATTACATTTTATAATGCTCAGTTTTGTTACCTATTGACAATATGTAAATAATATTCTCTATTTTCCTTGTTGTGAAATAGGAGAAAATTTATGGAAAGTGCCTCATACATGAATAGCACTCAATAAATTACATTTAAAAATATCATTTAATCAATAAGCAGCATAAAATTACAACATAAGCAAATAACATATTGGAATAGTTTGTACTTGGAGGAAAAACCATAATGTTTTATTGCATATACACTTACATAGGGATCGATTATTGTATTCCAAAATATGGCTTATGTTTGGTACAAAAATCATCCACTTCAGTGTCTTTGGATCATCATGATGACAGCAATACTGGTGATGCTTTTAGTGATTATAATATTTTAGTTATAAAGTGGATCTAGAACTCACAAAGTTAATCTTTATTTTTCTTAATGCTTTCTTCATGTCGTTATTCCTGAATGTGTAGATGATTGGATTTAAAAGGGGAGCAAAAATTGTTTAAAACACAGACATCAATGGAGACAGTGCTGAATGGCCTTTCATAGATAAAGACGCAAGCTCTGAAGAACTGTACCACCACTGTAATGTGGGCTGAAAGAGTGGACAAAGTTTTGGAAGACCCCCCTGGAGGAATGATGTCAAATAGTAATCAGGACAATGCTTTAGGAGATTAACAGAAAGATGAAACACAGCAAAGAAAGTAGTCCACTGTCTGCAATGACTCATAGCTCCAAGATGTAAGGGTCTGCACAGGCAAGTTTGATCACAAGGCAGATCACACACGCAAAAAATATCCACAACACTGAGACCACAGAATGGCAAAGTCACTGTGAAAACATTTTGACTCATGTTGTGCATGAAATCCGTGGTCCAGGAGCGAGGAGCAAGTCTGATGCAATGGACTTGTAATGGAGGAGTTTGCATACGGCAAAGTATCTATCGATTGCCATGGCTAAAAGTAACATCATCTCACTTCCACCTAAAAAGTGAAGGGAAAACCTCTAGGTCATGCAGCCTTCATAGGAGATGGTCCTCTGTTCACTACTTATATTATAGATTATCTTAGGAGTAGCAAAGGAGGCCAGGGGTATATCAATAAAAGACAGGTTGGCCAGTAGGAAGTACATGGGAGAATGCAATTGAGGATCCAGTTTCACTACAAAGATAATGATTAGGTTACCTAATTATGGATATATAGATAATGGAAAAAAATAAGAAAAAGAAAATCTGTAGCTCATGAGATTTTTGAATCCCAGCAAAATAAACTCAGCCATCATGGACTGATTTTGTTTTTCCATTTGTTTGTCTGTTGGCATATATGACCTAAAACAAAATAAAAACAGATTAAATTCTGAGAGATATGAGAAATGAAATACATATGCACTTAACACGGCTTTCTAAAATTCACTGAAATGTGCAAAAAGATTCAAAAGTATTGAACAACAATAAATCCAATATCTTTTAAAGAGTAGACATAATTTCTCAGCAAAGATTATTAATAACTGCCAATATGTTTGAATAAATTTGAAGCCATCAATATGTAACTCATATCTACATCAATCTTGAGAAAAATGAATAACCCAGTTGGGAAGGAAGTATGAAAGTTTCCTGCCACCTCTTTAGAATTTGAGGAACAGATTTATTGATCCTCCATAGGCAAAGAAGAGGGCCTGTCCATCTCCAAATCTCTTTCTACACTCAAAAATAATGAGGAACATGCAAGTGAAGGAGGAAGCAAATGGTTTTTTAATTGAGAAGGATCAAGAAAAATGAAATTGATAAGATGGAATATAGAACATTAACATACTATGAGTCACTTCTGTAGTTGCTGCTGAAAGTAAGATAAGCAGAGATGATAAACAGAATGAATCTTTGATACACATCAGTCTATGGTTGTGCAAATTGAAGTAGCCTCTCACCTTTTTCCTGAGATTGAAAGAAAGGTCCAATATTTGAGTTTCCTCCTATGGGCATATGAATTTAGTATATTGGGAAGTATAGCGCGCCGAGATAGCATAATGAGCATTTATTACTGGCTTCCCTGCTTCACTTAACTTACTTTCTCTGAAAGTCCAAACAGATTTCTTACCTATCCATGCTATTTATAATGCTATTATAAAGTGCAGAACTCTGGTTAAAATAAAAAGTGGGGGGATTGACAGGGAACACCTCCATATTGTTCTAGATAGGTAAAGCAGACCCATGTGAAACGACACCCATTTAAATATAAATAACGGTAACCAAAATTTTTGAAACAAGCTAGCTAAGACATAATAACACAGTATTTTTTAAATGAGAGCTAAAATAAACAGAAAACGATGAAATAGTTTATATATAACTGGAAATCTTTTATCTATTTATTTATTTATTTATTTATTTGAGACACAGTCTCGCTCTGTCACCCAGACTGAAGTGCAGTGGTGTGATCATAGCTCACTACAGCCTTGGAATGGTGGGCTCAAGAAATTCTCCCACCTCAGCCTCCAGAGTAGCTGGGACTAAGGTGCACGCCACCACTTTTGGCTAACGTTTTTTTTTTAATAGAGACAGGGGGTCTCATTTTGTTGCCAAGGCTTGTTTTGAACTTCCGACTTCAAGAGAGCCTCCCAACTTGGCCTCCGAAAGTGTTGGGATTACAGGTGTGAGCCACGGTGCTCTGCCAAAGAGACCTTACTAATAGAAAAGACATAATGTAGTTTTTAAATATTTTTAAATGTTTTAAGGAGTCAGAAAATATAATAAAAGAAAAATATAATAAAGAAAAATATAATAAAGATCTACATACTACTATTCGGAATTAATAAACATATTTTTATCACATTGCTTCACAGTTTTTCAATAAAATAACGAATACTGGCAAAAGAACAGTTTTTCATCTTAGTATTTTGTGTGTGATTTATTAAAAATTGAATAAGTGGTATCCTGTCATACCATTCTACAAATAAAAATTTTAGTTTTATTAACTAATTGCTATTATAAAAATTAGGCAATATATATATTTACATGTCAAAGACTTTTTCGAGCTTAGATTACAAGAAGTAGATTAGTAGGCCATTTTCAACTAATCAAATATTGTCAAAATTCTCAACAAGGGGTTATACATAATTATCCTGCTGATTCCCTACATATCTGGGTATTTTATTAGCTCTCATTCATTGTAGGAATGCAAGAATGCCTCAATATTAGGGAATCTAAATATGTCAAGTATCTTTAAATTCATCTGTATATTCAACACAATCTCAACCTGAATTCCAGAAGAAGTTTTTTTCTGAAAATTGACAAGTTAATTCTAACATGTATATGGAGATGCAAAAGGCAAAGTAAACAAAGGCAATCCAACAGAACAAAGATGGAGAATTTATGCTATTGTGTAGCAAGACCTACTATTGAACTACATAATAAAACAATTTGGTGTTGACTCAAGGATACAAAAGTAAACCAAATGAAACTGAAAACGTAAGCAAAGTTCTAAATTTTCTACATGATAAGAACAAAAACATTCTACAACATTTGGGAGACACTAACAGCACGGTTCACTAGTCTCCAGGAAGGTTGCAGTATGATGTTTTAGCTGCTGCTCATGGCTCTTCCTTAGGAAAGGGGGCTCTTCCTGATGTCAGATGTCCACAGTATCAATAAACACCAGCAGTTGGCTTTGTTATGTTCTCTTAATGAAGCTGACTTCAAAATTCATATTGCCTAGCTTCTACGGCTTGGTAATTTAATCCTTTCTTCTAAGTTTGCTTTCAAGTTTTCCTAATTAAAAAAAGTAGTCATTAGCGGATGAGATGGCTTTCCTAGGACACATTACAATGCTGCACACAGCAGTAACTTGGCCCCTGCATGCTTCTCCATGAGATGACAGGATAAGGAGATGCTTTTCTAAATGTTTACTTATAAGCTTCCCTAATAAATCCTGCCTTTCTTACGCGTGACTATGCTATATGACATAGCAGCATGTTCCTTCATGCTCTACTCACTCTACATTATAGAGTTACAACATTTCAAGAATAAGGGTCTAGAATAGGAAGAGTGAGACAGTGAAATACAACAGAAAACTATTATCCAGATCTAGACACAAATATTTATATACATGTAACATATGATAGGAATAGATTTTTTATCAATAAGGAAAATATTGAGTATATGATGACAGGGTAATTTGCTAATGCCTGGAGAGCGGTATCAGATTCTAATCTCATATGAAAACAAATTTCAGAGAGGTAAAATATTTACATCTGTAAAAATAAAATTATAATATTAGTGAAAGAAAAATGGGTGAATATTATTTTAACATAATGGAATGGATAAAAACATTCTAGACATAAAATTTGAATCCATGAAAACAAAGATATACATTTGACAATGAAAGTGAAAAAGTAAAAAAAGAGTAAACACAAGAAAAGAGATGATAATATATTTTCGAAACACAAAATAAAGAGCTGTTATCGCTGATTTATGAATAACTTGTAGCATTTAGAAAGGAAAGATTAAAGAAGCAATGAAAAGTGAAGAGATTATATGGATTGTCAGTCCACAGAAGAAGTACAAATATCTTTAAAAACAAAAGTATTCTCGAGACCATCCTGGCTAACGCGGTGAAACCCCATCTCTACTAGAACTTAAAGTATAATAATAATTAAAAAATGTAATTTAGCAATTTTTTGTAATTTGGAGGTACTGCCAACCAAAGCAGAAATCATGAAGCAAAATATTGGCAGATTTTACTACACACAGAAAAACCTTAGTATCCCAAACATGTTGTATATAAAAATAAAAATAAACACATAGCATACAAATGTTAAAACATTTGAAAATATGTATTACATATATGCAATAAAGGGTCAATATCTTTAAAAGATTAAGACCAACTCTTTGAAATTAGCAAGAAAAACACACAAACACTGCAATGGGCAAATGACCATCAGACTAGAAAAATCCTCAGAGGAAGAAATAAAAATTGTCAATAAATATTTTTTAAATTGCAAAAAAAAAAAAAATACAAAAAATTAGCTGGGCATGGTGGTGGGTGCCTATAGTCCCAGCTACTCGGGAGGCTGAGGCAGGAGAATGGCGTGAACCCAGAAGGTGCAGCTTGCAGTGAGCCAAGATTGCGCCATTGCACTCCAGCCTGGGCGACAGAGCGAGACTCCCTCAAAAAAAAAAAAAAAAAAAAAAGTATTCAACCTTATCTATAATTAAAGACATTCAAGTTAAAATAACAAAATGCACATTTTTTATCTATCATATTAAAATATAAATTCAATTTTGGTCAAGATGTGTGATGATGCTATAAAAAGTCTCATATACTACTTTTTTATATATCAACACAATATTTTTGGAGGAAACGACACTTTTTCTTATACGTAAAAGTTTTTCAACAATTGAACAGAGAACCTTTACTTCTAGGATTTATAGTTTATAAAATTTATACCTAAGTTTTCAAATAAATATAATCAATAATGCTTATTGTAGCATTGTCTTTAATAAGAAAATATTAGCACCCGAGAAACCCATCCTTAATAGAGTGATTTAAAAATAGAAATCTCTATGTGTTGATATGAAAAATGTATATTACTAAAATTTTAAATGTCATGCTTTACATTGTGATAGTATATTAATGAAAAATTATGCATATATGCATATTAGCATCATAAAAATCTAGGTGAACCATAAATTCATCATACTAGCAACAGTGCTTATCTCTGATATATTGGCTTATAGGATTTAACTCAGATTCTAGTTTTTACAAGTTCAAAATCTATGAAATTTTATAAGGTACAATTAGACTCTAGCCCTGTCTCTAAAAATGTAGTTGGCATTTCACTACCGAAGATTTCAAATCAGAGATTCACTTATTTTATATATAACTGTAAAAAATAACCTGTAAATAATTTGAGGTTTGTGATGGTAACTGGCTGTGCTGATTCACCATCTACTATCTAAAACATGGAGAGTTGCCGCAGCACTGAAAATTGAGGTTGACGACTATTGATTAGGCAACCTACTACAGATAGTATAGATTGGAAATATATTCTAAATCATTTATCATCTTAAAATTTTTGTGTATTTACTACTGACCTATAATAATTGTACAAGTTTATGGAATGCAGTGTGATATTTTGATTATGTGTACATTGTATTGTGATCAATCACAGTAGTTACCATGTCCATCACTTCATACCTTTATTACTTCTTTGTGGTGATAAAGAAGTAGAATTAGTAGATTAATTTATTACTTCTTTGTGGTGTCATCATAACTCAATATTTTCCCTGTTGATAAAAAAATCTGTTCCTATCATATGTCACTTTTATAAAAATATTTGTATCTATATCTGGATAATAATTTTCTGTTGTAGTTCACTGTCTCACTCTTCCTATTCTGAACCCTTATTCTTGCAATGTGGTAACTCTGTAACATAGAGTGAGTAGATAATTTTGAGATCCTTTATTCTAGCTATCCTGAAATATAAAATACATTGCTATTAGCTATAGTCACCCTACTCCATAATAGGACACCAGAACTTGTTCTTTCTAACTATAATTTTGTACCCATTGACCAACTTCTCCCTCTGTCTCCTACTTCCCACCCCAGCCTCTGGCAACCACTATTCTACTTGCTAGTTCTATGAGCTCTACTTTATGGATTCCACATATAAATGAGATTGTGTGGTATTTGTTTTTCTGAGCCTAGCTTATTTCACATAACCTTATGTCCACCAGGTTCATCTATGTTGCTGAAAATAATAGAATCTCATTCTTTTTTACAGCTGAATAGCATTCCATTTTGTATATATACTACATTTTATTTATCCATTCACTTGTTGATGGACACAGATTGATTCCATTTCTTGGCTATTGTAAATAATGCTTCAATAAACATGAGAGTACAGGTATATCTTTGAAATATATTATCAACTGAGGAAATATAAAAAATATTTAAGAAAATATATAAATGATGTTTAAACAACTGAAAAAAATAGTTTAATTTCAGTAGAAAAATAGATTGAGATCATGCACATCAAAGTGCTTTAGTGATTTGCTTTGGAGGTAAAATTACATCTCATTATATTTTTCTTATATCTCTTGATATTTCACAAATAGTCTGTAATGAACATGGTTTACTTTTAAAATTTGAAAAAAAATTAATAAAATACTAACATAAAAATGTCTTCAACATTACTTTTCCAGCATACCTCTTGCTAGCTTTGGAAGTTGTGACCGGAAGTTACTGCAACTTTTAGGATTTTTTCGCTTGTCCCCACTTTGTTTAGTCTTCTTTCTCATGTTCCAATTCTCATAAAGTAGAAATTCCTTTTATTTTAAAGTTGTATAAGACAGCATGAACAATGTGTCGATTAATGACCCTGAGAAAACCTTGCGTCTTATAAATGAATTCCCCCAGCAATTAAAGGCCATGGAATTGGGAAGTTAGACTGTTTGGAATCTCTCAATAGTGTGTGGCTTTTCACCATAAAGAAGACACAAAAATAAGACATTACTAACCAAAAAATATAGCCATAATTCCATGCACAGACATAGATATAAAAGGTATCTATTTAGAAAATAGATAAAAATGAATTTTCAAGGCTCCAAAGTAAGAAGAATTTAGAAACACAATGTAGAGAAGATTAATAATATTATATTTCACTTTATTATGGAAAATTTCTTAGACAACTTTGGTGGCCATAAATCTCTTTCTTTACTCATATTATCTAAATGAAGATCAAGTGTACCAATTTAATTGGAAATATTGGAAATAACTATTTCCTAAGAGTCACATCTCTCTGATACCTTTGTTTACCTTTGTAATTTTCCATTATAATTAATTCCTCTTGGATTTGGGAGCTGTGTTGGAACTGCATTGTGCCAAAACAGTTAACAGTTAAAATAAAAGAAATTCACTATTTTTAATTGTTTGATCTCTCCCATCGCAAATAATAGCTGACTAATTTCTTGTCTCTTGCATTTGATGACCTGCATTTATCATGTCAGCAAACGGACTATACAGCCAACTGCTTTGTCAAATTACACTGTGATTTCAGTGAAAAGCCTGGTCAACAGGGTTCAAAATAATTTTATTGTTGTTGTCTCTGAATTAGTAACTTCATTTGTTGATTACTTACACACTCACAGCTTAGATCCTTTTAAGGAAATAGCATGGCTATTAAAGGTGTTGATGAAATGGATTCATTTTTCATTTCCTAGTTCTGTTTTTCTCCTATAGCGACTGGATATAAATATGTGTTTTCATTTTCTCTCCCTATATCAGTAGATAAAAACCATCTCAATTCCAAATACAAATTTGTCTTTATTACGTATTAAAAATATACAAAACGATTTTTATAAAATATCTAGAGGGTAACAGATAAATGACAGTATCAGTATACATTAACCCGCCACTCATATAAAGGAAAAGATTATTTTATTTCTTTCTTCTCTTTGTTTGATTTATTTTTTCTTTTTCAAAATAAACTATTGAGTTTGTTACATAATTCAAATGTGTGCTTATTTGAAAGATTTCCTACAAACTGCTGTATCAATATGGTTGTGTTTACATTTCTTCACAAATTTTGCTCTTTTTAATATAGCCAGTTAAAGCTTTAATCTCTTTTTGTGTCCCCAAATAAAATTCCTTCTGAAAGATCCTTTAGGCAACTGCAATATACTTATACCCAAGGCTTTCATTCTGCTTCACTATTCCAGACACAAATAAAATACCTTGTCTTTTCAGACATTATAATCTTGATAACAGATTATTAAAAATACTATATGAAAGAATGTACTTAATTTATTCCTATCTTAAACATTTGTGTGTTTATTTCTTCAGAGGTGTAACACATACACGACAAATTGTGCAAAATGGTTTTACATAAAGTATGCAAAGATTCAAAAATTCATGTTTACAGTTACATAATTTATTTTTATGTATGTATCTTCCAGTGTAAACACAGCTCAGATCAAGACACAGAAGTCAGACTAACTTTACATAGGTTGCGAGGGAGTAGAACCAGGAAAGAAGCACAGCACAACTTTATGGGTAGCTGTAACTGTTCTATCGTCATTTATTAGTTTTGCCTTTTCTTTGCCTGAACTTTATATAAATCAAATTAAATAGTATGTACTACTTTGTGACTGTAATTTTCACTCATTGTAATATCTGTGAGATTCATCCATGTCATATCAGAAGTTTCTTCTTTTTAAATGTGGAGTGATATGCCAGTGTGTGATCTTCCAATGTTTTTATCCACTTACCTCTTACTCTTATCCACTTACCTCTTATAGAAACAGTTACTTTGTTTCTATAAAAGTTGGATATTTGTTATGAATATAATCACTCATTTCTCTTATTATGTAACTCGGAGTGGAATTACTGAACCATGGGATAGCCATGTCTATTAGAAACTGCCAATGGGTTTCCAATGTGATTGCACCACTTTACACTCCCACTAGCAATGCAGGAGAATTTTAGTTGTTCCACATGCTTAACAGACTTTGGTATTCTCAAGACTTTTTAATTTTAGCTATTTTTTGTGCGTACCTACCAATAGTAATTATGGTTATAATTTGCATTTTCCTGATTTTTAATGATGTAGAACATCTTTTCATATTGTTACTAACCATTTGAATATTCCCCTTTGTGAAGTACCTATTTAGCTTTTTGCCCCATTTTCATGAATGGCTGACAACTTGGATATAATAAGCAAATTCCTTGAAAGCACAATTACATGACCAACGAAAGAAGAAAAAGTTGGCTATTACATATTTGTTAAAGAACTGAAAACCATAATGCTAAATTATGAGAACACATGGATACATAGAAGGGAACATCACACACTGGGGACTCTCAGAGGGTGGAGACTGGGAGGAGGGAGAGGATCAGGAAAAATAACTAGTGGGTACTAGGCTTAATACCTGGGTGATGAAATAATCTGTACAACAAACCCCCATGACACAAGTTTACCTATGTAACAAACCTACACAGGCACCCCAGAACTTAAAATAAGAGTTAAAAATTAAAATTAAATAGTCTTTCTAAAAAACAGAGGAACCAGTTGTCTTCATTGATGATCTTTTCCAAACATTTAAGAATGAGATAATGCAAATCCAGAGAAAGAAGGAACACTTCACAAATATTTGTATTAGTCTAGAATAAAATTGATATCAAGTTTACTAAAGATATGAAACCTAACAAGATACAAAAAATACAAAATTATAGAGAAAAATATAAAGAAAATCTTTAAAAATCAAATACATAAAATGTATGATAACCAAGTTGACAGCGTCTGAAAAATTAATCAATATAATTCATCACATTAACAGAATAAAGGATAACTGAATATGGTCATAACAATTGATGCCCCAAAACAATTTGATAAAATTCAGCCACTCATTTATAATTTAAAAAATAAAATTATCAGTAACGTAGAAATAGAAGAAAACCTCAACAATTTGATTAAAGATAGTAGCAATAGTTGTCGGTCAGTTATATTCAGGATTGAAAAACATAAAGACCAGAAAAACAGTCTTCACTATTACTACTTCTATGCATATTTTATTAGAGGTCCTAGCAAATGTATAATACAAAAATGAGAAATAATAAGCATAAATACTGGAAAAGAATAAACAGGACTATTTTCATGCAGAAACAACATGATTATCTAATAAAAATTCCAAAAGAATAAAGTAATCTCTATTAAAATTAGTAAGTAGCCGAGTGCAGTGGCTCATGCCTGTAATCCCAGCACTCTGGGAGGCCAAAGCGGGTGGATCACCTGAGGTCAGGAGTTCCAGACCAACCTGGACAACATGCTGAAACCCCGTCTCTACCAAAAAATACAAAAACTAGCTGGGCGCAGTGGCGTTCCTGCAGTCCCAGCTACTCCAGAGGCTGAGGCAGGAGAATCCTTTGAACCTGGGTGGCAGAAGTTGCAGTGAGCCAAGAGGGCGCCACTGCATTCCACCCTGGGAGACAGAATGAGACTCTGTCTCAATAAATAAATGAAGTCAAGAAGGTTTCTGAATTTAAGATCAATATACTAAAATTAATTGTAACAGTATGCAAGACATCTCCACTGAAAATTACAAAATACTGCTGAATAAAATTTTTAAACTTAAGAAAAATAAGAAATATATTACATTTAAGAAGTAGAAGACTCATTATTATTCAGACATCCAATCCCCTCCCACCATTCCTCTATATATTTAGTACAATTCCCTTAAAGATCTTAGCAAGCTTTTTCGTGAAAATGCACAAGAAAATTTAAAAATATATATGTGAAACTTTTACACTGTTGGTGGGACTGTAAACTGGTTCAACCATTATGGAAGACAGTGTGGCGGTTCCTCAAGGATCTAGAACTAAAAATACCATTTGACCCAGCCATCCCATTACTGGGGATATACCCAAAGGATTATAAATCATGCTGCCATAAAGACACATGCACATGTATGTTTATTGCAGCACTATTCACAATAGCAAAGACTTGGAACCAACCCAAATATCCATCAGTGATAGACTGGATTAAGAAAATGTGGCACATATACACCATGGAATACTATGCAGCCATAAAAAAGGATGAGTATGTGTCCTTTGTAGGGACATGGATGCAGCTGGAAACCGTCATTCTCAGCAAACTATCTCAAGGACAGAAAGCCAAATGCCACATGTTCTCACTCATAGGTGGGAAATGAACAATGAGAACACTTGGACACAGGAAGGGGAACATCACACACAGTGGCTTGTTGTGGGGTTGGGGGAGGGGGAGGGATAGCATTAGGAGATATACCTACTGTAAATGATGAGTTAATGGGTGCAGCACACCAACATGGCACGTGTATACATATGTAACAAACCTGCACATTGTGCACACGTACCCTAGAACTTAAAGTATAATAATAATAATAATAAAGAAAATTAAAAAAAAGAAAATACTCTGTGTGATACTATAATGATGTATACATGTCATTATACATTTATCCAAACCCACAGAATGTGCAACACCGAGAGTGAACTAGAATGTAAACTATGGACTCTGGGTGATTATGACATGTCAATGTGGGCTCATCAATTGTAACAACTGTACCACTGTGATGTGTGATGTTGATAACGGGGGAATCTATGCATGTGAGGGGCAGGGGTTATTTGGGAAATCTCTGTACCTTCTCAGTTTTGCCATGAATCTAAAGCTGCTCTAAAAACAGTAAAGTCTCAAAAACACAACAATAAAAATATATATGTGAAAATGCAAAAGGCTTTAAATAGCCAACACTGAAGAAGAAGAACAAAGCTGGAAGGTTTATGCTACTAGATTTGAATGCTTTTTAAGACCTTATAGTAACTTAGACATTGTGGTTATGGTGTAAGGATATACAAGTAAGATTAATGAAATAGCGTTCATGAGCCAGAAGTTGACTAGCATACATACAACCATTTGATACAGAACAAAACGCTGCTGTAATTCAGCGGGGAAAAATATAGCCTTTTAAATAAATTGTGTGGGAGCAATTAGATATTCACTTAGAAAAATAAATGTTCCTTTTCCTTACCTCATATCATACACAAAATATTAATATGAGATGGAATATATGTCTAATTACAGGAAGTAAAATAACAACATATTACAATGTCATGAACATAATGAATTATCTTCATATTTTTTATTCCTTAAGCAGTACAAACAACAAGTAGGTGTTCAATTATAATTTGTCTTTTTCTCTTCATATTTTGATGAATATAGTCTCCTGTAATTAAATTTTAGCTTCTAATACTCATTGGATTATAGTTATTGCTCATGAGTCCATGCATTGGAATTAAAATATTGATTTCCAAATTCATGTATCTTTATCCCCAGTTTTTTTTGTTATACTTTAAGTTCTGGGATACATGTGCAGAACGTGCAGGTTTGTTACATAGGTATACACAAGACATGGTGGTTTGCTGCACCCATCAACCCGCCATCTACATTAGGTATTTCTCCTAATGCTATTCCCCCTAGATCCCCAACCTGTGACAGGCCCCAGTGTGTGATGTTCCGCTCCTTGTGTTCATGTGTTCTCATTGTTCAACTCCTACTTATGAGTGAGAACATGAGAACATGCAGTGTTTGGTTTTCTGTTCCTGTGTTAGTTTTCTGAGAATGATGATTTCCAGCTTCATCCATGTCCCTACAAAGGACATGAACTCATTCTTTTTTGTGGCTGCATAGTATTTGATGGTGTATATGTGCCACATTTTCTTTATCCAGTCTATCATTGATGGGCATTTGGGTTGGTTCCAAGTCTTTGCTATTGTGAATAGTGCTGCAATAAATATATGTGTGCATGTGTCTTTATAGTAGAACGATTTATAATCCTTTGGGTATATACCCAGTAATGAGATTGCTGGGTCAAATGGTGTTTCTAGTTCTAGATCCTTGAGGAATCACCACACTGTCTTCCATAATGGTTGCACTAATGTACACTCCCACCAACAGTGTAAAATCGTTCATATTTCTCCATAGCCTCACCAGCATCTGTTGTTTCCTGACTTTTTAATGATCGCCATTCTAACTGGTATGAAATGGTATCTCATTGTGGTTTTGATTTTCATTTCTCTAATGACCAGTGATAATGAGCTTTTTTTCATATGTTTGTTGGCTTCATAAATGTCTTCTTTTGAGAAGTGGCTGTTCATGTCTTTTACCTGCTTTTTGATTGAGTTGTTTGTTACTTTTCTTGTAAATTTGTTTAAGTTCCTTTGTAGATTCTGGATATCAGCCCTTTGTCAGATGGATAGATTGCAAAATTTTTCTCCCATTCTGTAGGTTGCCTGTTCACTCTGATGATAGTTTTTTGCCATGCAGAAGCTCTTTAGTTTAATTAGATCCCATTTGTCAATATTGGCTTCTGTTGCCATGGCCTTTGGTGTTTTAGTCATGAAGTCTTTGCCGATGCCTAAGTCCTGAATGGTATTGCCTAGGTTTTCTTCTAGGGTTTTTATGGTTTTAGATCTTACATTTAAGTCTTTATTCCATCTTGCATTAATTGTTGTATAAAGGGTAAAGAAGAGGTCCAGTTTCAGTTTTCCGTTCCCAGCACCATTTATTAAAAAGGGAATCCTTTCCCCATTGCTTGTTTTTGTCAGGGTTGTCAAAGATCAGATGGTTGTAGATGTGCGGTGTTATTTCTGAGGCCTCTGTTCTATTCCATTGGTCTATATGTCTGTTTTGGTACCACTACCATGCTGTTTTGGTTACTGTAGCCTTGTAGTATTGTTTGAAGTTAGGTAGCATGAATCATTTTAGAATATACTTTAAGTGTTTCACAGTAAAAAGAAAGCTAAGGATCTTTGTTTCTGCAGGAAGGAGGGATGCCAGAAAGATTAAAATGATCCTTTTGAAAGCAAACATTTTCTCTTTTCTCTCTCTGTCTCCCCCTGCTTCCTCAACACCATTTGAAAGTGTGCAGGCAGGCCAGGCGCGGTGGCTCAAGCCTGTAATCCCAGCACTTTGGGAGGCTGAGAGGGGCGGATCATGAGGTCAGGAGATCAAGACCATTCTGGCTAATATGGTGAAACCCTGTCTCTACTAAAAAATACAAAAAACTAGCCGGGTGAGATGGCGGGCGCCTGTAGTCCCAGCTACTTGGGAGGCTGAGGCAGGAGAATGGCGTAAACCCGGGAGGCAGAGCTTGCAATGAGCTGAGATCTGGCCACTGCACTCCAGCCTGGGTGACAGAGTGAGACTCTGTCTCAAAAAAAAAAAAAAAAAAAAAAAAAAGTGTGCATGCATATGTGTGTGTGTAAGGTTTATAATTACAAACTCTTCTGTAAAGGAAAATTATTGATTAGTTTAAGTTGCAGAAAAGACTGAAAAGTTGAAAAATTATTTGGCGTGCAATCCATCTATTCCATAGTTAAATATCATTAGTTGCATAATGCCCAGCAAAATATTTTCAAAGGTTTTCTTTTTAGATATATGTCTGCTTCTAGTCAGACACTCTATTGACAAATCTATTGACAACCTACATAACATGTATTATGAGGAAGATAAGAGTAATTTGTCTGTATTCAAGGAACTTAAAATTAACTTGAAGAAAAAAGAATGAAAAATGAAGGGATCTAGGCTTAGAACAAATTTGTATAACTCTTGTTCAAGTGTCCCTTCTGTTTCAGAATATCAGCACAAATGATATAACTGGAAAGTAATTAAGTGGCAGAGTAAGTGAAATGAACCACAGATATAGTGGAGATTGATATGAGTTCCATGTCTAGAAAAGTTTTTACTACTTAGGAGAGAAGGCTTGAGATATACTGAATAATGTGGTTACATATAGACAGAGGAACTTGTTTAGCTAAAAATAATAAAACAAGTAGGAATAGGACAAAAAAGTATCAATAATGCAGAAAACCACGAGGCTGTTTTTACTGAAATATTAGAAAACAAAATTGGATTTTTAGGGTGAGTGAGGAGTTGATTGTGACTATCCAGGAGAATTTTGGGATTGATAAGGCAGTTACCACAGGTTTATAAAGAAGAAAGTGATATGATGAAAAAGAATTTTTATAAGTAATGTGAATTTCCTAAGAATAAACTATATTTGTGGGGAGATTACATTATACAACATCTACAAAATGGAATTCTATATACCTATTAAAAAGTTATGTTTCTGTATATTAATATCAACATATTTTAATGTAATAAGTTAAAAACTCAAGAAAAATAACTATACATATAATATAAAATTTGCAGTCTTAATAAAAATGATATAAATGTAAATATTAATACCCGTAACACTAACACACACACTGTACTGAAGTGTGTATTGTTTTTCTGGAAAGCTATCTAAGAAACTCTTAAAATGTTCACAGTCAGTTATCTTTCTGTTATTTGTGATGTGCTTTTTCATAATAGCATAAACTACTTTTTTAAAAGATAATTAAAAGAAAAAAAAACGTATTTTAACCAGCTTTTTAAAAATGGCTGTTATATTTCTGATTTTAAAAATACTTCAGCATTCAATTTGACATTTAAAAATAAATGTTGTTAAAATCCCCGATTTTGTGGATTTTTCTGTGGATTGAGTCAACTGACTTAATCTAGATGATGAATATGTACTACATAGTTTATTCATTCAACAGATATTCACTTAGTGCTTTTGATGTGTACTATTCCAGATGCTGGAGCATTTATAAACTGCTTTGTATGTATTTGAAAATTGTTCTGTTCTGTTTAAATGCAGCTTCAAAAATTAGGTTTCAAAAAGAAGCATTAGTAGGAATTCTTAAATATGAGACATAAAACTGAAGGGAGCTATAACCTTTTTAGACATATAAGTGAATGGCTCTAATTACATATTTGATGCAATTTAATATTTTGCATCATTTTTCTCAGAGCGGGAAATTGGCCAACAGATATGTTTACATAGGAAAAAAAATAAATCCCTAGTTGGATAAATGTTCCTATGGGATTATCTCAAAGAAACATATAGCAGTGCGGTCTCTCTTTTTCCTGTTTCTGATGATTGGGAGAGTAAATTGCAGATAACTGTTAGGGATACAGGAAAAGGAGATAGAAGGCCATTCCTGGGATTCACGTAAGGCGCCATCACAAAAGTATTCTTCCCTTGTCTTGTAAGTAATAACAGCACAAAAAGATGACTACACATACTTTATTTACTGAAGGTGTTTTGTAAAAACCTAGATTAATTTAAAACTATTAGCAATGAAGGTAATTTTTTAAAAAGCTGAACCAATAGACCCACTTTGTAATAAGCACGGGCTGATGACAAATTTTGTCATAAATTTAGATGATTATACTGAAAGAACTGTATTTGTTTTACCAACATAAATGTTACGTCAAGCTAAGTCATTCTGAAACCTATGACAAATAACCATGCACAGGCCAACCAGCTAACTACTACATAGCAATAACCAGGTAAATGAATGAATAAATACAAGCTGAAAATGAAATTAGTTGTTACATTTGACTGTGGGCTGTTTGTACACATTGTCTAACCATATAGAGGATGTATTTGATGTGAAAAATATGAAATGTTGAATGAACAAATTATGTAAATAATTATATACAAATATGTGAAATGTATATAATAGACATGTTATAAATAATATATATACTATACATATATTTGACACTTCAAAAGTATGTAGTGGCTATTACTAATACTGATCTGTGAGGGATTAATGCAAGAATGGAGCATGGAGGAAATAAGGTAAGTTTCTCAGGACCTAATTCATGTATCTTTACCAGAGTCCATTTCAAAACATGGTTCTTGAGAATGCTGGATGTATTTTCTATATCATTTTCATGTTAATAAAACTCAATATTATTATGTGACTATAAAACTCACCAGAATCATTATCTTATTCATAGAGATTTTTATAGCACAAAGAGGCATTAGATACCATAGAGTCCAATTTTTTTTTAACTGAGAAGAAAATCCTCAAAAGGAGAGTTACTTGTCCTATGTCACCCAGTGGGCAGCTTACCCAGGTGTCCTGTAGAGGTCTTCTGATTCTAATTCACGACCTATATATTTGTGGTTTCATGTACTATTAATGTTTTTATTTTTGTCTTCCAGAAACTTATATTCTGAATTCTACTGACTATTTGGTATACTTCTCTGGGCCATTAGTAAAATCACTGACCGACAAAATTCCACAAAAGTAAGGGTCCTTGTAAGT
The DNA here is from genome assembly GCF_049350105.2 of Macaca mulatta. Classification (NCBI taxonomy): domain Eukaryota; kingdom Metazoa; phylum Chordata; class Mammalia; order Primates; family Cercopithecidae; genus Macaca; species Macaca mulatta. The sequence continues at coordinate 92,619,472 of NC_133412.1, forward strand.
TCAAGTGCCTTGACTGAGTGCCAAATGTGGACACCAACGTGAACATTTCTTTCCAATATGCATCATTTCCCTACCCCTTATTCTCACTTATTTTGATCATTATGGGATAAAGTTGACAATATGGAAAGAACAAACCATTCAGTGGTATTTGAATTTATTTTGTTGGGACTTTGCAAATCTCAAAATCTTCAGATTTTATTCTTCTTGGGATTCTCTGTGGTCTTCGTGGGGATTGTCTTAGGAAACCTTCTCATCTTGGTGACTGTGACCTTTGATGCACGCCTTCACACACCAATGTATTTTCTGCTTATCAACCTCTCCTGCATTGATATGATCCTGGCTTCTTTTGCTACCCCTAAGATGATCGTAGATTTCCTCCGAGAACGTAAGACCATCTCATGGTGGGGATGTTATTCTCAGATGTTCTTTATGCACCTCCTGGGTGGGAGTGAGATGATGTTGCTTGTAACCATGGCAATAGACAGGTATGTTGCTATATGCAAACCCCTCCATTACATGACCATCATGAGCCCACGGGTGCTCACTGGGCTATTGTTATCCTCCTATGCAGTTGGATTTGTGCACTCATCTAGTCAAATGGCTTTCATGTTGAATTTGCCCTTCTGTGGTCCCAGTGTTATAGACAGCTTTTTCTGTGACCTTCCCCTTGTGATTAAACTTGCCTGCAAGGACACCTACATCCTACAGCTCCTGGTCATTGCTGACAGTGGGCTCCTGTCACTGGTCTGCTTCCTCCTCTTGCTTCTCTCCTATGGAGTCATAATATTCTCAGTTAGGCACCGTGCTGCTAGTCGATCCTCTAAGGCTTTCTCCACTCTCTCAGCTCACATCACAGTTGTGACTCTGTTCTTTGCTCCATGTGTCTTTATCTATGTATGGCCTTTCAGCAGATACTCTGTAGATAAAATTCTTTCTGTGTTTTACACAATTTTCACACCTCTCTTAAATCCTATTATTTATACATTAAGAAATCAAGAGGTAAAAGCAGCCATTAAAAAAATACTCTGCATATAAATGTAAAACATACTTTTTAGTTGACACTTTTGAAGAGACACTGTCTTGTTTGTTTGAACATTTAAGAAACTCATTTTTAATGTATCAGGTTCGTGCAAAAGTAATTGTGGTTTTTGCCATTAAAGTAAATGACAAAATTAAAGTGCTGGCAAAAACCGCTATAACTTGTGTACCAGCTAATAGTTCAAGTCTGTATGAGGAAACAGTAGATGTAATTGTTAAAAAGCAAACACCTTTTCGTGATCTTTTGTGGTCAAACACATAACATCTACAGTTTGGCTTGTATACATTTAACTCCCACCTTTATCTGTTTCTCTGATGCAAATTTGAACAAAATAAATAAGTTACCTGTGATTTAGTTTTTTCATCTATACAACTTTGTTTATATGCATCTTTCGTTATTATTTTAGCATACTCTTAAACCTCAGAAAACACATTATTATTGTTACGATTTTTGTTGGTGGTGGTGGTAATCTATGTTTAGAGAAAGCACACAGATGACATCTCATCACAGTAATTTATCCAAGTGCCTTACAGACTAGAAAACTGCATGTTCTGGGTAATCCATGATTAGTGTGTATTAAATTATACCAACTTGCTTGCCGTAAGCACAGTGTGTTCAACCATTCTTCACATATTTTGTGAGCCTACAGAATGCCAGAAGATATAGCCAGGGCTTCAAGAAACTTATACCTATGGATGGATAGAGAGAACTAAATTAGTAATTGTTCTGTGGCACGAACAGCACTGTTACATGATGCACAGGGTGCTTTGAGAGTGCAGAGGAATGACGTCTCAATCAGGGCAGGGCAGGAAGGTTTCCACTCATAGTTAGCATCAGCTAGATGGAGAAGAAAGACATTCCATGAGAAAGAAATAGTATGTTGAGAATGCGTAGAAGCATGACACAGAGGAGAACCTACACATAATTTCACTGAGCTGGGTCGTGGGCTATGATGTCAAGAGATGAGATAGAGAGGTATGTCAAATGTAGTCTGATCATATAATAGAAAATATAGGACACTCTTTGGAATTCAAAGCCATGTCATGCTGAAATTTAAAAGACAGACAGGAAGGGAAAAAAAGTAAGTATAGACCATTCCTGTCCATACTTGTACATTGTACTGCTTCTGTTCCAAGTTTACCTCCTCCTTCTTAGCTCTGTTCATATTTCTCTTTGCCATCTAGGCAACTAGGCCTGTAACTCAATAGAAGGCAAAAGCAAATTTAAGGCAACTGGTATGGGAGATGGCTCCTGTCTTTCAACTTCAGCATAAATCCAAAAAGAACTTTATGCCTTTTATTGGATACCTAGTATCCAGAAAAGCCATTCCAGAGACTGCAGATAAAACATTGAATATTAGGTCTCTAACATGCCATTAGATCATTTGTTACATAAAGGGCATCTAACATCAGCCTTAGTTGTTTTATACTGAACAACCAATTTTATGGAGAAAACATTTTATATACAAGTTGAATTATTGTAGCCAACGATCCCAGCCTCAAAATGCATTTTCAAACATTTTTTTTCTTTCTTTCTGAATCTCAGAATGTAGCCTTGTGTTGTAAGACTTTATCTCCCTTTCCCACCAGGTACATTCATACACAGTGTTTCTTATCTAGTTAAGTGCTTGCTTAGAAATCTTAGGGGCCGATTTTGAAACAAACAAGGCAGGGAAACCTGGCTGCAGAATCCTCTCTTGAGAGGGGAATTACTTACAGTTAAACCACCGCTACCAGGCCACAGTCAGCAAAAGGCAAATCAGACCTCAGGACAGGCCATTACTCAAGATAACCTTCAGAACAAGACACGCAGACCTGCACCTTCCTGCACTATTCTCACATATTTCCCATATCTTTTCCGTCTTAAACTCATTTACTCAGCCCCCAAACGGGGAATGATCTGTTAAAGGCATGAGCCTGGCCATTTCCCATCTGCTCACATTCGAATAAAATTGTTTGTCTTTTACTACTCCTGGCTTCACTTGTTTTCAGCCTCTGAGCGGGGTGGTAGACATGGATGGGTGTGTTGGGGGCTCGGTGGGCAGCGGGGAGGGGAGATATTTAAGCTGGTTGTATTTTAAGCTGGTTATATTAGATCTGTCCACCTTGGTCTCCCAAAGTTCTGGGATATAGGCATAAGCCACCACACCCGGCCAAGACAATCTCTTAATAAATGATGTTGGAAAAACTGTATATCCATATGCAGAAGAATAAAATTGACCATTATCTTATATTATACACAAGAATAAACTCAAAATGGATAAAATACTTAAATATAAAACCTGAAACTGTAAAGCTAAGAGAAGAAAACAGGGAAAATCTCCACAATATTGATCTTGGCAATGTTTTCTTATATAGAACTCCAAAAGCACAGACAACAAAAGCAAAAATAGACAATTGGATTGCGTCAAACTGAAAAGCTTCTGCACAACAGAGTAAACAACTAACACAGAGAAGAGACAACTCACATATTGAAATATATATATATTTGCAAACCATATATATAATAAAGGGCTAATATCCAAAACATGTAAGGAACTCAAAAACAAACAATTTAAAATGGGCAAAAAGATCTAAAAAGACATTTCTCAAAAGAGGACTTATGAATGATACAACAGATATATGAAAAAATGTTCAACATCACTAATCATCAGAGAAATGCAAGTTACAAACACATCAGATATCCTGTTGACCCAGTTAAAATGGCTAGTATCAAAAAACAAACAAACAAAATAAACGCTAGTAAAGATACAGAGAAAAGGGAGCTTTTATACACTTTTGGTGGGAGTGTAAATTAGTAAAGCAATTATGAAAAACAGTACAGAAGTTCCTCAAAAAAATAAAACTAGAACTACTATATGATCCAGCAATCCCATTTCTTCACATATACCCAAAGGAAATGAAAACAGTTCATCTGCACCCCTATATTTATTGCAGTGCCATTCACAAAGGCCAAGATATGGAATTAAATTAGATATCCATCTACAGATGAATGGATAAAGAAATGCAGCATATATAAGTACATATATATGTATAAACACACATGCATACATACACACACATACAGTGAAATACTACTCAGCTATAAAACAGAATCAAATCCTGTCATTTGCAACAACATGAATGAGCCCAAAAGACATGTTAAGTGACATAAACTAGGCACAGAAGGATAAATGCTCTATAATCTCTCATATCTGGAACCCAAAAAAGCTGATTTTATAGACACAGGGAGTAGAAACTGGTAACCAGAGCCTGGGAAAGTCAAGGAGAGGAAGAGTACTGGGAGAGGTTGGTCAATAGGTACAAAGTTACATTTAGTCAGAAACAATAAGGCTTGGTGTTCTGTTAAGCAGTAGGATGATTATGACAATGTAGTATATATTTCAAGGTAGCTAGAAGAGAAGATTATGAATGTTGTCATCACGAAGAAATAACTGTTTAAATTAATGGATATAGTAATTACCCAAAATTGATTATTATACTACACATACATACATTGAAACATTATATTATACCTCATTAACATGTACAATTATTATGTGTCACTTATATATTTAAAGGCAAAGAGAATAAAATACCTAGGAATCCAACTTACAAGGGAAGTGAAGGACCTCTTCAAGGAGAACTACAAACAACTGCTCAACGAAATAAAAGAGGACACAAACGAATGGAAGAACATTCCACGCTCATGGATAGGAAGAATCAATATTGCGAAAATGGCCATACTGCCCAAGGTAATTTATAGATTCAATGCCATCCCCATCAAGCTACCAATGACTTTCTTCACAGAATTGGAAGAAAAATACTCTAAAGTTCATATGGAACCAAAAAAGAGCCCACATAGCCAAGAAATTCCTAAGCAAAAACAACAAAGCTGGAGGCATCATGCTACCTGACTTCAAACTATACTACAAGGCTACAGTAACCAAAACAGCATGGTACTGGTACGAAAACAGATATGTATAGACCAATGGAACAGAACAGAGCCCTCAGAAAAAACACATCTACAGCCATCTGATCTTTGACAAACCTGACAAAAACAAGAAATTGGGAAAAGATTCCGTATTTAATAAATGGTGCTGAGAAAACTGGCTAGCCATATGTAGAAAGCTGAAACTGGATGCCTTCCTTACAGCTTATACAAAAATTAACTCAAGATGGATTGAAGACTTAAGTGTAAAACCTAGAACCATAAAAACCCTAGGAGAAAACCTAGGCAGTACCATTCAGGACATAGGCATGGGCAAAGACTTCATGACTAAAACACCAAAAGTAATGGCAACAAAAGCCAAAATTGACAAATGGGATCTAATTAAACTAAAGAGCTTCTTTTGCACAGCAAAAGAAACTATCATCAGAGTGAACAGGCAACCTACAGAATGGGAGAAAATTTTTGCAATCTACCCATCTGACAAAGGGCTAATATCCAGAATCTACAAAGAACTTAAACAAATTCACAAGAAAAGAACAGACAACCCCATCAAAAAGTGGGCAAAGGATATGAACAGATACTTCTCAGAAGAAGACATTTATGCAGCTAACAGACACAGGAAAAAATGCTCATCATCACTGGTCGTCAAAAACACAATGAGATACCATCTCATGCCAGATAGAATGGTGATCATTAAAAAGTCAGGAAACAACAGATGCTGGAGAGGATATGGAGAAATAGGAATGCTTTTACACTGTTGGTGGAAGTGTACATTAGTTCAACCATTGTGGAAGACAGTGTGGGGATTCCTCAAGGATCTAGAACTAGAATACCATTTGACCCAGCAATCCCATTACAGGGTATACACCCAAAGGATTATAAATCATTCTACTATAAATCATTCTACTATAAAAAACATACACACATATGTTTATTGCACTATTTACAATAGCAAAGACTTTGAACCAACCCAAATGCCCATCAGTGATAGACTGGATTAAGAAAATGTGGCATATATACACCATGGAATACTATGCAGTCATAAAAAAGGATAAGTTCATGTCCTTTGCAGGGACATGGATAAAGTTGGAAACCATCATTCTCAGCAAACTATCACAAGGACAGAAAACCAAACACCACATGTTCTCACTCATAGGTGGGAACTGAACAATGAGAACACATGGACACAGGGCGGGGAACATCACACCGCGGCCTATCAGGGGGTGGGGGTCTAGGGGAGGGATAGCGTTAGGAGAGATACCTAATGTAAATGATGAGTTGATAGGTGCAGCAAGCCAACATGGCACTTGTATACCTATGTCACAACCCTGCACGTTGTGCACGTGTACCCTAGAACTTAAATTATAATTTAAATAAATAAATAAATAACATTTTTTAAAGGCTGAGAAGGGAATAGCGAAGCGATAATGAAGAGGAAAGGGTACAAAATCTCAGACTGGAGGAACAACTTTTAATGATCTATTGCACTGCATGATGACCACATTTAATAATAATGTTCTGAAGATATATACACATCTCTAGATATATGTATCTAGAGAGAGAGGAGAGAGAGAGAGAAAGGAAGAGATGGGATCTTGCTCTGTCCTGGAACTCTTGGCCCTAAGCAATTCTCCTACTTCAGCCTCCTGAGGAGCTGGGACTATAGGTGTGCACCACTGCAACTGCTTGATTAGAAAAAACATTTTAGAGACTCCTTGTCCAGGCTGGCCTCAAGCTCCTGACATTAAGCTATCCTCCTGCCTCAGTCTCCCAGGTAGCTGATTACAGGTATAAGCCACCACACCTGGCTCTGTTTTCTATGTTTTAAATTGCTAAAAGAATAGACTTTTAATGTCTCATCACAAAAAAAAAGGATAAGTCTGTGAGGTGGTACATATATTAATTAACTTGATTGGCTCTTCACACAATGTATAGATTAAGTCTCATAAATAGACATAATTATTTGTCAATTAAAAATAAAATTTAAAAAAATGTATTGAACAAACATTTCACCAAAGAAAACACATAAGTTAGCACATGAAAAGATTTTCAACATCATTATTTATTAGGAAAAAAACAAATTAAAACCACAATAAGATACCGTTTCATACTTTCTACAATGACTGTTCAAAATAAGATAGACAATAACAAATGCTGGTGAGAATATAGGGAAGTTGCAATTCTCATAAATTGCTGCTGGGAATGTAAAATGATACAGTCACTTTGGAAAACAATTTGTCACTTTCTCAAAAAGTTAAACCTAAAACTGTCATATGAACAAGCAATATTCACAGAAGATAAATGAAAATATATTTCAACATAAATACTTGGACACATATGCTCATAGCATCATTATTCATAATAGCCCCAACCTGGAAACAACCTAAATGTCCATCATTTGCTTAATGGATAGATAAAATGTGATATTCAGCAACACAAAGAAAGAAAGTATTGACACTGACACATGCTACATCATGGATGAGCCTCTGATACACTATTCTAAGTGAAGAAAGCCACCAAGAGATCTGACATTATATAATTTATATTATATTAAATATCTAAAAATTGCAAATTTATAGAGACAGAATGTAAACTGGTGGTTGTTTTGAGCCAGGTAGGGAGTAGGCATTAACTATTATGAGCTTGAAGGATCTTACTGGAGAGATGAAAATATTCTAAAACTGAGGTTTGGAGATGGTGGCATCACTCAGTACAGTTACTAATAATCATTGAATTGTATACTTGAAATGAATGATTTTGTGACAGGTTAAATATATCTCAACAAAGTTGTTTTAAAAAAGAAAAAAAAGGCAATCTTCTCTGTTACCTGATAAGTTGGTTGGAGGAGAATTCCCAAGGCTATGTTTTGTAGTAATCAGACAACTGGATGCCTAAAAATGTTATTAATGTGGCAGGTACCTGAATATCTTCCCTGGTATGCAGGTGTCTTATCAGGAAACACTAGTGACTAGTAATCAGTAGTAACATCCAGTTACTACTCCCCAGGTACCATTCATAAGTCATCAATACAGTAGAGAAGTTTGGTGTTTGGCGAGATGTCCAGATAGTCAAAATCTCTTCAGACAATATTATGACAGGAGAAATAACATTCTACTGGAATAAGATCATGCATGCATAGTGCCGTCATTTCAAAGTGAGTTCAAATTACAAACGACTGTTTTCCCTGTTAAGAATTGAGAACACGTTTGTCAGATTGATGGCTACATAATTACTAGAACCTGTATCAGTGAATTCTAGTAAATACACTATATTCAGCACAATCGTTGCATTTGGACCTACCAATTGGTTATATTTACCTCACTCCATTGTATTTTGTCATAATTTTTTAAATTTTTCCTTTCTTTCCTTCCTTCATTCCCCCCTTTCTCTCACCTCTATTTTTTCTTCTTTCTTGTTTGGTTGCTTGCTTTCCTTTTTGCGATATCAGACTGGTAAACTAAAGCTTTCTAAAATGACAACAATCTGCCTTTCTATCTGGGATGTCACGTTGCTTCTAGTTAGCCATATTGTTGTCGGTGTTGCAGTTTCAGGGACTTCCGCTTGGTGTTTTCTATTTCAATACTCATATTCTATGTGCCAAGGAACCAATCTGAAAATTCTGTCGGCCACTTAGTATATTCATTCTAATTATGCATCAGGAGCCAGGAAAATGACACAAATAGACCCACTGGAAAGGATTTACTCTAACAGGAACCATAATGGGATTTTTGTTTCCCAGATATGAGTACTGTCTCAGACTCTAGACCTCAAATATCTGAATATTTCCCTTTATTCACTGTTCGGTTACTCTAGTAAATGGGCATAATTAATTCTGGGAAATGATTGGGGGAGTTGTTTTTGTATATACTTACTGTAGTGCGGAGCTCTTCTTCAAATGGACCTGGCCTCTTGAATTGATGGGTGCTAGATCTCATGACTCACTCATTTTTAGAAACTGGGTAATAGATTGTTTTTATTCCATTATGGTGGCTTTACCAACATTTTGCTTACCACTTCTTGATTTCCTTTTTCCTCCTTGGAATATGTAAGTCAAGCAATACTTCTGTTGGCTGCCTATAGCTCTTGCTCCATCTAGTTATCATAACAGACACCTGCAGGTCAAGATCTAAGCTTTTTGTTACAGACTCATTGCACACTGTCAAAATTATTATAGTTGCCTCTGATGGCTAATGACTGCTACCCATCCTCTTATAGTCCAGGTTCCTATTGTTGTGACTGACAATAAGGAGTCCATTCTTTAAGCTTTAGTGAAAGACCCTCTAGACCTTCGCTTGTAACCTTGTCAATTGGTCGGTGCACTAGTATTATAAGCTAAATCCATTTGATTTTTCCAAGCTTACTTAGACTTTTGAGCCTTTCGTTTAAGATATGCCAAGGCAGTTCCAGCATTTCTACCTTGGACAGAATGGATCATCCCACACTCTGCCCCCACGCATTGTTCCAGCCTCCAACATTCATTCATTTTCCAGTGCGTATTAACCAGTTCACGAAGTTCTGTTGGTTATTTCTCTTTTATTTGAGAGTAGGGTTAGTATTTCCCCAGTCTCATATTATGTACCTATACTCTAGTTATTTACCTAGAAGCAGTGAGGATAGATGGGACTGATCTTAAGATGAATGTGTATTATTTTGCAATGCATATATCTTAGTTAGAGCCTTCAGCTTTTTTTCCAGGGAAAGTGAAAGTGCTACTTTCCAGTAAGAAGGAGGAAGCCACTTCTGCTGGCCCGACATGTTCAAAGGAGGATATTCTTATATCAGATATTAGATTCTAATATTTCTCTTATTAGACCTTAGCATAAAAGAGTTTCCAGATTTGTGAATTCAGCTTTCTCTGTAACTTCACTATTCTCACAATTAGTATCTGTCCTGATTTATAGCACTGGCTGTCCCTAGACTCTAGACAACAGAGATTGCTTTGTATACTGTCATGGGGTCTTCTATTTTTTATACTGTGGCCTGAGTTGATAGTTGACTGACTTGAGCCTGTTATTTTCTTCTGCAAGCACTTCGATGCCAACTAGAAATAACCAGCCAATTCCTTATTTTTATAAAGTAGCATTGTCCTGCTCTCAAATTCTAGGTCTCTAACCCAACTTAAATCATCGCAAGTGAGAGTCTGGTAGTTGTGATATACAGTGTGCCAGAGATTCTCGTGATCTTACTTACCGTCAACAATGAGGGACTGTTGCATTGGGCTTGTGAGCAATTTAATTTCAAAATCTCATTCTGAGAATCTGTTCTGTAGAAGCAGGTCTAGTATTAACTGTCCTACCTTGTACTCATCCAGAAGTCTCTGAGATCAAGATTGGAGTACAAATACTTTTACTGGCCAAAAGTGATCCTAAGAAAATCTGGTAGTTTTCTGGTAAAGTGAGGAAATGGGAGAAGGGAGAAGAGAACCAATAAACAGCACATTACCAAACTATTTGCCACTGTAGGCAATTGAAGCAATCCTTCTTCTGGCATTCTCAATATTCCTTACTCTGCTTAATTTTTTCCTTAGTGCTTATCACAGATGACTCATTTATTTTTATTTATGTGTTTGTGTTTTCTGCTAGATTGTAAGCGTCAAGAGGAAAGTAATTCTTACCTGTTTTATTCATTGATGCAACCTAAGGATTTATACTGTATATATAGTTAGCCGTCTTCTTTTTTTGGCCTTAACAAAACACCATGAATCCTTCTTCATATATTAAAATGTTTGTTGAAAACATATTTTTTCATGTGTTGTTCTCTTCTATCACATACATATACTTTAATTGATTTTAATTATTCTGGCAAATTTAAATTGCTTAATAATTATTGATCTATAAATTAGTAAATTGCTTAATAATTCTTGGTCTATAAATCAGTAATTTGCTTAATAATTCTTGATCTATTAATCAGTAATGATATTATGGACATATTTTAACATAGAAATGACTAGGTCAAGATCTACTAGCATTTTTTAGTGGGTCTGTTCTATGTTTCCAAAGTGTCTATCAAAAAGTTGTCCCAAATCTACAGTGTGGGCCTGCCGGCTAGAGACCCAGGAGACCTGATGACACAGATGAAGGTCTGAGGCAGTCTGATGGTCTGATGGGGAATTCTCCCTTCCCTTGAAAGTCTGGTCCTTTTGTTCTATGCAGGCCTTCAACTTACTGGATGAGCTCCACCCGCATTATGGAGAGCAGTCCACTCTACTCAAGTCTCACCATTTTAAATGTTAATGTTACCCAAAAATGCCCTCTATGTTGAATCATAAATAAATCCACCACATTCAGTAAATCTTTCCTTATCTCCAAATCCAGTATTCACTTAATCTGTTTGTCAAAAACTTCTCTATAATTCTTTATTTTACACAATATATCTGTACCACCTAATGACTGCATTTCAGAAACAAATCACACTGAAACTGATAGATTGCTTCTGCAGACTTCCTTTAGTAATCATTATCTGTGTGTTTAAAAGAAACAGAACTTAGATTTTGCAACTCATTTTAAGTGAAACACAATTATCTAATGCCAATGTGCCACTTGAGACATTTTACTCTACTCAGATGCTGTCTTGGTAGTCAAATGTCTTATACATTTAGTAGAACCTACATACCTAATATGGAAGTAAATGTCATGTGAATAGTTGTAAATGTCATGTGAATAGTTGTAAATGTGATGATCATTTATCAGAATGTTTTGAAATATTTATCTTCAGCATGGACCCATTAGTAGAAGAATCCTGCATTAACCTTGAATGATTTGGGGAAGTAAGTAGGCTATCAATAATAAATGATGAACAAAGTAACCCACACACCTGGAGATTTCATCATGCCTGACCATACAAATCTAGAGAAGGCAAATATTTTGGCACATATAAATCTGATTCTCCTTGTATGAGTAAATCTTTTTCAAAGTGTAATGCTTGATCAAAGTTATATAATGTGCAGAGTTGGCAAATTTTCAGCATATTTTTAGAGTGTAACTTGTTAATTTGATTACTTAAAGATAAATTTGTCATTTTATACTTGATTAACTGGATAATGGTATATATAATTCTGCTTGAATTACTAAAATAAATGCAGCTATATATACTAATATAAATCCAGCTTATATAATCTGGCAGATCTGTAATTATTTTCCTTTTGTCACCTGGAGAAATGAACATGATTCATTACTGCAAATTTCCATCCTCAGATGATTTATTCCCCAGCCTTTGTTATGGTCATTGGTCACAAATGGCCCGTAGTTAAAGCATTCTTAATTGGTGGGAGACAGGGTATATTTATATCTTAACTCCAAGGAAGACTCAAATCTGAAGTTCTCTAACTTTAAGATAATGCTTTTCCCGAATTATTTTTAAGGGGAAGAAGAAAGATGATTAAATCATCTCTGGGATAAAATATGTGTATTTTCAATAGCTCCATTTAAGTATAGTAGATGTAAAATATAAATTGGGTGAGCTACAGTGTCAGCACTGAGCATCTTAACTCCAGGTTAGTAAAGAACTTTTGTAATAAATATGAACATGCATGAGATATAAGTTGAATAGAGACTATTATATTATCTTATATATTAAATCATTGGATTACATCATAATAACTTTCAAGTTAAAATTAATGTTTTTCATTATCAGTTGAATTTATATTTTAATTTAAAAATACAATTGGTTTGTATACAAAATCAATGTCATTTTCTGATTACAAACTTAATGTTTATTTGCTTTTAGATGATTTACACATCATAAAGAGTTCTCAGAAATTAGAACTATAATTGAGACTTTTATTACATTTCTTTTAATATCCATTTTAAAAGCCTTATGGAGGTATAATTTATATATCATAAAGTTCACTTATTTTTACATGTACAATTCAGTGATTTTTCGTGTATTTACAGAGTTGTACAACCATCACCAGTATCTAACTGTAGAACATCTTTGATTCAGTAGCAAATTGAGTTCCTTTATGTTTGTTTCCCGAGTTTTCCATTTGATTATTTCAACATTCTGTTCACTTAATCTTCATAAAACAGTATATTAAATACAATTATATTTTAGATTTACAAGTGAAATTTTTCAGGGGCATAAAAAGGAAAAAGTGTAGCTCTATGACCCGTGATGTGTGTGCTAGAATGGGTATCAGAAGAATCTAAGTAAAATTCCTAAGAATGCTTGCTTTGTGATTATGTCCCTTGTGCCCACTGGGGATTTTGGCTTCAGATTTAAAATTTCAGACTAAAGATGGGTAGCATCTAATTGTCAAAAAAAAGTGTTACAATTAAATGATTTAACGTAATGCTTTTATAAAAATTCAGGGAGAACCAAAGGAATTTTGAATTTTCGTTATCTTGACAACAGTCTGGGTGAGATGGGTGCTATTTGAGTGGACTAAAGAAGATATGATAATCATTAATCCCTTTAGATTCTAAAAATCTATTACTGTATCAAATTCTCACTGTTACGCTATTTCACAACTAGAATAAGTTACCTTATTTCCCTGTAGAAGCCTTACAAGACTTTTCTTTTATGGTATATTCTTCAGTTTTATAAAGGAACAACATTAAAAAGCTCATATGAAGGAGAGTCCTGCATCTTTTTTGTAATTTATCATGAAGGATTCTATGTGATACCCCTTATAAAAAGGTTTATACAGTATTTTCTTCTCAGTGAGAAGAGTGAGACTCCAGTTTATTGCTCATAAAAAATAACTAATAATGGAACCTGTGAATTCTGTTCCATTTCATCTGCAAACTCAGAGCTACATTTTAAAATAACATGATGAACTTATTAGTCAATCATGTGTAATAGTGAAACCCCCCCCAAAAAAATTATTTCATTGGTTTTATGCTCTGATCCTTGTTGAGAGGTCTTGGAAATATCTTTTTCATTGAAAGTCATCCTAACTACATTTTTATACGCATTAATCATCCTCCCTTTATCCTCCAACCCTCCCCACTACCCTTCCCATTGTCTAGTAACCATTTTTATACTCTCTATATCCATCAGTTTATTTTGTTTAGCTTCCACATAATAATTTAAAGTATTTTTTAAAAGACAGTCATTCTAAATCATTTCAGAGAAAGTTTATAAATAATAAATCTATCTATAAATCAATTAAATCAATGGTTTTTTATCCCAAATGCAATTAATTTAAAAATGATAAGAGCAAAAATAAAAATCTGTGGGGTGAAGAAACTAAATAAAACCTAGGTTAAGTGATTTATTTCTTCTTGTATTGATTGGTTTTTATGCCAAATAAAGTGAGATGAAAACAACGTGTTAGTGTCTTATAGATACAGTCTGAATGAATGAGTGTGTAAGTGAGTAAATGAATAAGGAAGTAGATAGCTTGACTACTGCCAGGAGAGGTCCTGGAAGGGACTGAGATTTTCAGAATTCCAAAGGAAATATTACGGAGATAACCAAGTTTGTAAAATAATTTAAAAATAATTGAGCAAACATTTCGAATAGGTGATTTTATAGTGGTCGGAAAAAAAAAGAAATATTCCAAGCAGATTTAATATGGGAGAAATCTCAACATTATGGCTCTATAGGAAGCCATTTCTTGAGCTGAAATTTAACTGGAGAATAAGATATGAATGCCCTGAACCAGATCTGGATCCTTTTTCACTCACTTAATTAAAAGCACTACAACACATTTTACCATAAATATTTTTATTCATTTTTGAGAAAAAAATTATAACACATTAAAAGCATGATTATAAAGAAATGTGTTAATAATATAATACTGTATGTCTCTGTTAGACTGATAATTATCAGTCTACACTCTTCTCTCTTCCTCCTTTCACCTTTTATCTCTTGTTTGCTGGTTACAGCCCATATTTCCAGAATATTGAAATATTCTATAAGTCTGTAAGTAAATCATTTCAGATTTGTGCTATCTGCAAACTTGCAAATTATGTCATATCCAGGTTGTTGATGAAGGGCAAGGAAGAGGAAAGAGTCCTGTGGCCTGCAATTATAGGCTGTCCTCCCTGATAGCAATGATTAACACTTTAGATTAAAACTTTATGAAACTGAGCTATTATTTAGATCAAATTTTCCTCAAAGATGTCATGTGAGAATATAAGAAGAGCCATTCTACAACTCACATATAACACAATAAATGAGGCTTTTATAGCATTACTAAGCAACATACATAACTTGGGTACACGATTTGGGAGCTCGTCTGTATTTATACATCATCCCCCGCCCATAGTTGTTATATCCAAAACATGCGTTTTAGCTTAAAGTAATTTTTCTCCTTTAAATTTTGTCATTGAGAAACAAAATTTGCTTCTCTTGGATTCAGGAGAAAGACATGTTAATCATATTTAGATACGTAGATACATCTACCTATCAACATGCCTTTGCTAGGTTTTGTTTTATGTTTGTGTGTGTAAATGAGAGAGAGGAAGAGGAAGAGACAATAATGTACATTCAGTTGTCCATGTTTTACGTGTTGACGTTATTTTTAAGTGAAGCTTTAACTTCAATATTTAGTGCTTAAGAATAATTAATTACCCACTGGGCAGTGATATCGACACAGATAGTGAGAAGATAGTACCCCTGAAAAAATCTTCACCTTCTCAGTCCTCTTAAGGAATTTTGGTTCACCTACTGCACTTGATTGATCCATGTTTTTATATGGACAAAGGCCACGGAAAGAAGGGGAAAAAAAAAGTTCCTACAACTCTCACCTATGCAGAAGTCTTCCAGAATGTCTAATTGCCCCTCAGGAATCACTGAAGTGTGAAAAAGGCAAATATACATGCTTGGTAGTATATGACATTCTATATTTTACAGTATCTCTTGCAAGTTAAAAATTATACAGAGATAGCACTCAGTTGATCACTTTCATGTGCCAAGCAATTGACAGGCACTTTTGCTTACTTCTTTTCTTCCTTCCTCTCCCTCTCTCTTTCTTTCTAATTGACAAATAAAAACTATATACCTTTATAATGTACAACATGATGTTTTCATATATGTAAACATTATGGAATGGCTAAATCACATACTTATTTTCTGTGATGAGAATACAAAATCTATTCTCTCAGTGATTTTCAAGTGTATAATATATTGCTATTATCTATAATCACAATGATGAGATCACTTGAATTTTTCCTTCTGTCTAATTGAAACTTTGTTCTTTGACAAACTTATCCCTCATCCTCCTCCTTCCCAGTCTCTGGTAACCACCATTTTACTTTCTATTTATGTAAATTTGACTTTTTTATATTCCACATATTAAGTGACATCATTTGATATTTGTCTTTCTGTGCCTGGCTTACTTCACTTAACACAATGTCCTTGAGGTGTTGTTGCAAATGACAGGATTTTTTCTTTATTTAGATTACAAACAAAGTCTGAAACTCGAGGCAATGCACATGCAGAACTATTCCTTGGTGTCAGAATTTGCGTTGCATGGACTCTGCACTTCACGACATCTTCAAAATTTGTTCTTTATATTTTTCTTCGGGATCTATGTGGCCATTATGCTGGGTAACCTTCTCATTTTGGTCACTGTAATTTCTGATCCCCGCCTGCATTCCTCCCCTATGTACTTCCTGCTGGGGAACCTATCTTTCCTGGACATGTGGTTGGCTTCATTTGCCACTCCCAAGATGATCAGGGATTTCCTTAGTGATCGAAAACTCATCTCCTTTGGAGGATGTATGGCTCAAATCTTCTTCTTGCACTTTACTGGTGGGGCTGAGATGGTGCTCCTGGTTTCCATGGCCTATGACAGATATGTAGCCATATGCAAACCCTTGCATTACATGACTTTGATGAGTTGGCAGACTTGCATCAAGCTGGTGCTGGCTTCATGGGTCATTGGATTTGTGCACTCCATCAGTCAAGTGGCTTTCACTGCAAATTTACCTTACTGTGGCCCCAGTGAGGTAGACAGCTTCTTCTGTGACCTCCCTCTGGTGATCAAACTTGCCTGCATGGACACCTATGTCTTGGGTATAATTATGATCTCAGACAGTGGGTTGCTTTCCTTGAGCTGTTTTCTGCTCCTCCTGATCTCCTACGCTGTGATCCTCCTCACTGTCAGACAGCGTGCTGCCGGTAGCACATCCAAAGCACTCTCCACTTGCTCTGCACATATCATGGTAGTGACGCTGTTCTTTGGCCCTTGCATTTTTATTTATGTGTGGCCTTTCAGTAGGTTTTCTGTTGACAAGCTGCTGTCTGTGTTTTATACCATTTTTACTCCACTCCTGAACCCCATTATCTACACACTGAGAAATGAGGAGATGAAAGCAGCTATGAAGAAACTGCAAAACCGACTCATGACTTTTCAATGAATTCCAGCCTTCCATAGTGTGACATGTTTCTACTCATACAGGGGATATAATTTCTTTAATATAACTCTGCTCAAAGATTTCATTCTGACACTACATTGATATAATTTGTAATGTGTTATATTACAGGGAAAGAGTTGATTTCAACAAAAAAAATCATTTTATTTTATATTACAAATTTGTAAATATAATGTATTACATATATACATAATGTATGTATTTATATAACAAATATATACACGTATTTATATATTTTTTGTATATATATACAAAGCTTAAAATATATATACATACATACATGTATATATGTAATATAAAATATGTCATTTATTCAGAGAAGCTATATATATTACTATATATTCAGAGAAATGATATATACATCATTTATTCAGAGAAACAGTTGATTTCAACAAAAATATATCATTTTATTTTATATTACAAATATATACTTACATGTATGTATGCATATGTGTATTTTACATACACAGAAATATACATATACATGCATGCATGTATATGTATATATGTAATGTATCTATGTATGTGTATATATTAGTAAAATAAGATAAAATGATATATATATCTGTGAAAATATATCTGTGTGTGTATATACACACACACATAACACATATGTATATATATCTTCAACTCCACACATATATTTTGGAATGAACTCTGCATTTTCTAAAACCAGATTTATCTTACTAGTTTATTCTGCCCCAAAAGTTAATATGAAAAGACATTTTTATTTCCTAATCATAGCTCAGTACTGCAAAGTGCATTATTCAAAACACGAGACATTAGGCACAGGGAGGCATGCCTGGGATTAAGTAATGCCCAGCAAATATTTGTCCTAATTTTGGAAGCTTGAAAGGAGAGAAAAGACAGCACCATTTCAAGATCTTATTGATTTTAAAAATATACTTTTCCTAGTAGATGTGTGTTATACTGAACACTTTTATTTAAAAAATGAATACATTCCAGTGATTTTCATTACAGAAATCCATTTTAACATTGAAAAATCCATATTTTACAGCTAAATATTTTATAATGTAAACATAAATGATAGTGTTACATTTAATACATATTCAATTATTAAATTAACACATTTTCACCCAAAGTAGATTTTCAATAAACACTGCATCTCTTTCTGATTTGATTCTGTCTCCTGGGGAGTCATTTATCAGGAAGCGTATGTTTGAATGCCACAGATGCAGATGTGCTGAATTTTTACATGTCCATGGATCTTAAGAAGACAATTATAAACAAGAGTTAAATTTCATTTTTACTAAATTAACGTGCAGGGAACTCAAGCAATTTTCTCCTGGGTTGACTGTGAGATATTAAACCAAAGGAGAAAACTGAGTAATGATTGAGTTACTTAAGCAATTGAATGGAACAACCAATGACTTTGGATATTGTATTCAATCCAGGAAGGCATGCTTCTGGGTACTTACAACTTGCCCTATAATTGCAATCCAAACATATGCATAAATATAAAAGAACACAGAAGGAAAACAATTTCTGCCTTAAGATAAAGTCCCCTTGCCTATTATAATACTCTTTTTTTTATTTTATAGACTTTGAACATAGTCAAGTTTTACAATCAATTACACCTATATATGTGAACATTAACAAAAACTTAAAGAGAAATCAAGATCTGCCTTAAAAGTAATTTTCTTTGTTGTTATTGATGTAATACTGATCACTGACTTGCTGCAGACTTTGGACATAATTTTTTAATCAAAATATAATAAATACTATATATATTTATTTATTCAATTATTATATGCTTTTCAAGTACCTACAACATTTCAGATTCCAGGCAATGATCTAGGAGTGAAGATAGAGTATTTAAGAACATACATTACCAGACACTTGGATCTTTTCAATTAGTGAAATAAAGACAAGTATACAGACAATCACAAAATATGAGGCAAAATGAAAACTATGATAGAAATAAACAGGATATCCTCTGAAGGCCCATCAAAGAGAAACCTAATCCAATGCTGATTTTTAGGAAGACTTTATTCCTTCAACTTTTCTCTGATTTTCTAGGATTCTTTCTTATTAAATTTTATATATATAATTATATATTTAAAATATATTTATATATAATATATAGTGTGTATATGCTTTATGCACTATAAATACATATGATATATTGTATGTATATATAATGTGTGTATGTGTATATAAATATATATATATAGTTGGTGTGTGTGTGTATTTAGCATAGGAATAGTCATGTAGTAAATGCCCAAATATATACGAGATCCCATGAGGTGTTTCTGAGTTCTCAGAACTATCCAATGGCTCATGCTCCATTCCTAATCTCTGCTCAACTCTCCACATTGCTTTGTCCAGATCCATAAAGATAAATGTGGATCATTGCACTCTCTAGGCACAGACATTCCTGGGGTTTATCTAGTAGTTTGGACTGAGTAAACCTGACTATTGATAGGTTAGTGAAACTTGAGAGAAATCACCAGTTTTTGTTTTTCACAAACAATGTGCATTTGCAGAGAACTTGTCACCGTCAGTTCATAAGAAGCCACAGATTTCAAATTAGAGGAAGCTTCCTGAATTGTGAGGAAGCATTTACAAAGCTCATTTTCTGATTTTGAAATGAGGTAAGTTAAATACATATTACAGTGAATGTTTCAAAGTGCAAATAATATGGTTCCATAATTGGCCAGCTGAATTTGAACGTTAGGAACCAATGCCAGAAATCTGCTTTTTACTATAAATTGCCTCAGGTGATTCTCATTCACTGTTATGACTGAGAACCACTGAATAATTGCTGATGTTATCTGCAGGAGTAAATGCTATTAAGGAATGGTTGGAAGGGTTTTCTTAACGTATAAGTCTCTATTAATGGACCAGGATGCATTTTCATAATTAAATATCCTAGAAATCCATCATTAGGATATACTAATTTTTTAAAAACACAACCTCCTAAGATACATTATTGATGGTTATAAGACCAGGTCAATGATAAGTTTCTGTGAAATTGAAGGAATCTTAAATATCCCTCCATGTCTCTAACTGCAATCATTAAGATATCTGCTGCTTCCTCTCCTAATTCTCTTTGATATATTCATGCTTTTCTTCAACATGAATATTAAAACAATGTTAAAATCAAATTATTTTGTCTGAAGACTTTTATTAATGTAAGTCATTTTAAATGCTAAATTTTCATAAGAGAGTTTCAAATTTAAGGGTTTTCTTTTTTTTTCTTTTTTCTTTTTTTTTTTTTTTTTGAGGCAGAGTCTTGCTCTGTCACCCAGGTTGGAGTGTAGTGGCATGATCTTGGATCCCTGCAAGCTCTACCTCCCAGGTTCATGCCATTCTCCTGCCTCAGCCTCCCAAGTAGCTGGGACTACAGGCGCCCACCACCACGCCTGGCTAATATTTTGTATTTTTAGTAGAGGGGGGTTTCACCGTGTTAGCCAGGATGGTCTCGATCTCATGACCTCATGATCCGCCCTCCTCGGTCTCCCCAGGTACTGGGATTACAGGTGTGAGCCACCACGCCCGGCCTAAGGGTTTTCGTATGAAGTAAAATGTCTTTCCTATAAATGCGCAAACTATTTTTTTCACTTAATTTCTTCCTATTTGAACTCAGAAGCAGTTTGAAGAGGATGAGGTCAGAAAGACTTTTAAGAAAATGTATCCCCAAACATTGGCTTTTGTGGCTCCCTCCATCATGAGTGACCTGTGGATCATGCACAGGGTAGTGACTAACTTCTGCAACTCTAAGATTTCATTTAAGCAACCTTTTCTCCCCAGTATCCAATATCTAGAATCTGATGTTCTATCTAGGAATGGTATGCTTGCATTATATTTTGCAACATTTGGTGGCTCTGTGTTTAAAATAAAAAGCTTTTAAAAGTCAATTGTATTTCTATATACTGGAAATGCAAAAATGAAATGTAACCAAAAGAAGAGCACTAAAACAATGATACATGGAACAATATCAAAAAAGATTAATAATATCAGCACTTAGTGGTATACATTTTCGTCTCAGTATTCCTTTTGTTTTGTCCTCTGAATTTTGGTATATTATATTTTCATTTTAATTCAGTTTAATGTATTTTTTATTTCATTTCAATTTTGTTTCTATGACCATGTCTTATTTATAAATGATTTGGCTTGTTTCCAAGTGTTTGGAGATTGTCTCATCTTTCTATTCTTACTTTATAGTCTGAATGAATCACAGCTAGAGAGCATCTTCCATATGATTTCAATTATTTTACATTTTTTTAGTTTGTTTTCAAAGCTGTATACTTTTATTTTGATGGCTTCTGGCAAATGTCATGCAATTTTAATATTGTTTTTTACTTTTATTTTAAGTTCAGGGGTCCATGTGCAGGTTTGTTACACAAGTAAACTCGTGTCAAGGGGGTTTGTTGTATAGATTATTTCATCACATAGGTATTAATCCTAGTACCCATTAGTTATTTTTCCTGATCCCCTCACTCTTCCTACCCTTCATCCTCCAATAAGCCCCAATGTCTGTTCCTCTCTATGTGTCCACTTGTTCTCATCATTTAGCTTCCACTTATAAGTGAGAATATGTGGTATTTGGTTTTCTGTAACTGTGTTTGCCAAGGATAATCGCCTCCAGCTCCATCCATGTCTCTGCAAAGGACATGATCTCGTTCTTTTTATGGCTACATAGTATTCCATGGTGTATATGTACCACGTTTCTTTATCCAGTCTATCATTGATGGACATTTAGGTTGTTGTGTTACGTTTCAGGATATAACCTATCTTGGTAAATGTTCTGTGGGTGTTTGAAAAGGATGTGCATTCTGATGTCATTGATGGAGTGTCCTAAAAATGTCAATTAGGTCATGTTGGTTGTTAGTGTTGTTGAATTCTTCTATATACTTAATGAACTATCTCTATTAATTGTGTAAAGAGGCATGTTGAAGTATCTAATTATAATTGTAGATTTGTCTATTTGTTCTTTCAGTCTTATCAGTTTTTGTTTAACATAATTTGTCGCTAACTTGTTTGGTACATACATATTTAGAATTGCTATGGCTTGTCCCTTTTATCATTGTGTTATATCTTACTCTGTCCCTGGTAATTTTCTTTGCTCTGAAGAAAGCTGATACTAGCACAGTTACTCTAGCGTCTTTTTTTGCATGGTGCATCTTATTTCATCTTTTTATTTTTCACACACCTGTGTCATTATATTTGAATTGAGTTTCTTCTAGATGGCATGTAAAAGGTCATTTTTTTCTACTTTGCCAATCTCTGTCTTTAAATTGGTGAATTTAAACCATTTATATCTAAAGTAATGTCGATATGTTAGGATTAAGTCACCTATTTTATTTTTGATTTTGGTTTCTTCCCTCATTTTTAATTTGTTCTATTTTCCCTACTATCCTGTGGGTGACTGTAATGTTTTTTTAGAATTTTATTTTGATCTATCTATAGAGTTTTTGGTGTATCTCTTTCTACAGGTTTCTTAGTGGTCATTCTAGCTATTACATTATGTAACCAATTTACCAGTTCAAATACAGTATAGAAATCTCATTCTTTCAGTCTCTTTATCCTCCCATACTTTAAATACAAAATTTTCCTAACTATTTATATATATTGGGTACAACAATAAATAATGCAATAAGTTTTGCTTTAACTGTCAAATTCAATTTGGAAAACTCAAGAGAAGTAAAGGCTATTGTATCTACACATATGTTTCTTTTTATTGTTTTATCTTTTGGTGTTCTAGGATTCTTACATTTTCAATGTTTATTGTTTTGTCTTGAAGTTTGCTGATTCTTCCCTCTGTCCTCCCAAGTATGCTTTTAATTCCATTCACTGAGGTGTCCTTCTTGCTTGCTTTTCTGTATTTCTTCTTCCTTTTTTCTTCCCTCCCTCCCTCCCTCCCTCCCTTCCTTCCTTCCTTCCTTCTCCTTCCTTCCCTCCTTCCCTCTTTCCCTCCTTCCCTTCCTCCTTCCCTCCTTCTTTTCCTCCCTCCCTACCTCCCTTCCTTCTGTCTCTCTCTCTTTTTCTTTCTTTCTGTTATATTTTTCAGTTCTATAATAAAACCTCCACTTCCATTTGTTTTTTTATGTCTTCTATTTATTTGCTGAGACTTTTTATTTTGTATTTCCTTCAAATATGCTTGTAATTTCTCAATGAAGAATTTTATGATAATTTTAGTATCTGTTTTATCTTAGAATTGGCATCTATTCACTGTTTTTTCATTCTAGCTGAGATTTTTCTGGTTTGTATGGTGGGAGTTTTTGTTTTTGTTTTTTAAATTAAATCCTAAATTTTTCAATGTAATGAGACTCTGGATACTATTAAAATCTTTTGTTTTATCAGGCTTCATCTGACACTATGCCATCTGCAAAATGGAAGTAGAAATTAGATTCCCCTCTTGGCCTCTGTTGATTCTATAGAGAAGGCCCAGCAGGGTGCCTCATTACTGCTGGGCAGAGGTGAGGGTCCAAGCTCCTTACTATGTCTCTGCTGGCTGGGAAGGAAAAGGTCATCTTCTTATTACTCCCTATATGACCTCCACTGACACTGTGGTGACGGGGGTACTCTTTACTGCTGGAAAGTGTTGATGAACTGGCTTCCAACTCAACCTTCTTTGATATCACCTTGGCAGTGAGGAGAAATTTACCTCACTGGATGGAGTAGAATTGCCAGCTCTTCACATAGCCTCTAATGACACCAATGGGAAGAGGGTTATTACTACCAGAAAGGTTAGAAATCTGGACTCCTTACTTTATTTTGGGGGAAGATAGGCCATCGCTTATTTGTGGCCTTTTGTGGATGGTGAACAGTTATTGTCTTGAAGTTTTCTATCTTTCCAGGCTTCTTTTTTTCTTGTCCTCTGGTTAGAGATAGCAGGCTGCTTCTTCTTTTTTTTTTTTTTTTTTTTTTTGGCGAGGGGGCGTGGGGGTACTATTTATGTCTGCGTCTGTTGGTGTGTTTTTGGGCTGCTGGTTTCTCCAACACCCAATTGGACTTATATGAGGCAAATTAAAAGAAATAAAAAATGCAAAAAGGGAAATTACCATGCCATGTATTGGGTCTTGAAGTTTCTACCTGATTTGCTGCTTCTATCTTTCAGAGTTTCTTTTTTTTTTTTAATGTTTGCATTTTATAATATCCAGAGTTTTTAGTTGTGCCTAGTAGCATGCGTAGGGGAAAGTGTATCTACTCCATTTTACTCCAGAACTGGGAGGCTACAATTTATTTTCAGACTATTGACTTTCTCATATTCTGTGATTATGCTAACTTAATTTATTAATTCGATTTTCTGTACATTTTCTTGAGTTATCTATATATGTATACTGTGACATTTGTTAATAATGAATATTTGATTGCTTCCTCTCCATTTCTTACACCGTTTTATTTTTTCTTGTCTCATTACACTGCCTAAGTCTCCAGAATAATGTTGAATTATGGTGGCAATATCAAGTATTATTTGTTTCTTAGTTTCAGCATGAAAGTCCTTAATATTTCAACAGTGAGCATAATATTTATTTTAGAATGTTTTTGTGGATACTCTTTATCAGATTAAGGATTCCCTAGCATAAGGTTACTTGGGATTCGTAGTTTGCAAATTTGATATCTTTTTTTAATAAATTGGTATTGAATTTTGCAATAATTTACATCTATCAATTTGTAAACATAGTTAATTACATGGATTGATTTTTGAATTTTCAACTAGTCTTACAAATCTGGAGTAAGACAAGTGGTTCATATTGTATTATCTTTTTATGTATCAATAGATATAATTTGCTAATTATTTAATTAATCATTATATTTATGTTCATAGGTGAGATTAATTTATAATTAATTTATTATTATAACATGGTCAGATTTTGAAATTTAAAACATGCTGGTAACAAAAAGAAATAAAAAGTATTCTCTATTTTTTTACTCACAGGAAGAGTTTGTATAACGTTGGTGCTATGTTTTTCTTGTATATTTAAAGAATTCGCTAATGTAGGTTTTCTTTGTGGGAAGAAATTTAAGAATAGATTTAATATATTTAATGAATCCCAGTCTATTACAGATTTTCCAAGTCTTCTGCAGAGTGCCTTGAATAATCATATTTTAAAGAAGTTTTTCCAATTATTGAACTTATTGGTATAATTCATTTGGTCAATGCAATATGAGAAGATTCAAGAGCCAGGGTGAGATTCACCACGTGGCTGTTTTCCTACCCAAGCAATAATGAAATTACATGTGGAAGTAAATAATTCATCAGCATGAATCTATTGGTGACTACAAGAAGCAGAGATCAACGGCTGACATGCATCCCATATTATTATTGTGGCATTAATATAAAATAAACATTTGTTAAGTGAATAATATTTTAGGGATTGTTATTTCATTGTAAGCTGACCCACACTGTCAAAATTAGTAATTTTTAAAAAAATTCTGAGCTTCATATTTTATTTGAACAGGAACATTGTATGTTGGATTTTAGATGTAAATGTATCAATCATTAGATGTATTGCTATAAAATTTTAAAATTTGTTTAATTCAACCATTGTGGAAGATAGTGTGGTGATTCCTCAAAGACCTAGAACCAAAAATACCATTTGACCCAGCAATCCCATTACTGGGTATATACCCCCCAAAATACAAATCATTCTATTATAAAGATACATCCACACATATATTCATTGCAGCACTATTCACAATAGCAAAGACATGGAATCAACCCAAATGCCAATCAATGATAGATTGGATAAAGAAAATGTTTGCATATACACTATGGAATACTATGCAACCATAAAAAGGAGATCATGTCCTTTGCAGGGACATGGATGGAGCCAGAAGCCATTATCCTCAGCTAACTAAGTCAGGAACAGAAAACCAAACACCACATGTTCCCACTTACAGCTGAACAATGAGAACACATGGACACAGGGAAGAGAAAACCACACACCCAGGCCTGTCGGGGAGTGGGGAGAAGGAGGAGGGAGAGCATTAGGACAAATACCTAATGCCTGCGGGGCTTACAACCTAGATGATGGGTTGATAGGTGCAGCAAACCACCATGGCACATGTATAACTGTGTAACGTACCTGCACCTTCTGCACTTATATCCAAGAACTTAAAATAAAATAAAATACAAGTCTGGTGAATTCTTGCATCTTTAACATCTCTGAAAGCGTTTCTATGTCTCAATGAAATTTTTACAAGTTATTTTTACTAAATATGAGAAAAGAAAACCTCTCTAAAATATTTCTTCTGTTGTCAATGCCACATTGATGAGAGAAGATATAAAAGCTTCCCGCGTTTATTTAACACATTTTCATCCCATTTTATTTATTTTGTTTTAGGTATTTAAGTTAGTTTGGGAGTATAAAGATAATAAAGATATAAACTCAGTCATTAATAAATTTACCAAACCTCTTTAGCTTCTTTCTTTGTCATGCAGATTTGTTGCTACGATTGCTTTAAAATCCAAAGACTAAAAAAGCTGTAAGTACTTCAATATACTTCACAGTTCTTTTGTATTTTATATTTTAATTTTCATTCAGTTTCTTGTAAACTTGAATGTAGATTTAATTTTTTATCTTTAATTATAAAGATTTGGTAAACAGTAAACAGGCCTATGAATATGTCTTAATGTAACTTAAGGATACAACCAATGTCAATGAGGGTTTTTTTGACGACAATGACGACAGTAATATAAAATAAACTTCCCAAAAATTGACAAATGTGAAAATGTCATGAACTCATTTCTATATACTTTCAAGTATCCTGCACAAACTGGCAGATCAAACTGTTGTTGCAATATGGTAAGTCGGCCAATGTAGAACTTTACCTTCTATACCCTATATCATTGAAAAAATCAACTTTAATGAATAAATTATTTTTGAACTGTGTTATGAGGCAGGCACCATAGTAGACACATTCATGTCTGTTTTCATTTTTCATCTTCACACCAGCACTGAGAAGTACACATCATTTTATGCATGCTACATATGAGGAAATTAGGGCTTCAGTTTTTCAGGTTTACATGAATTGTAATTCAAAGAGGGATATTTGAACCCACAATATTGAGCAGCTGCTCTCTCCATTACATGTGATAAGGTGATGAAGCTAATGTATTTCATTAGCTTGTTGTTATATAGTCATAATTGAATTCACTCTAATATATCTAACTGATATTCTCTTAAATATGTACAGAAATAAATACATTTAAATTGACTGCAGATATCTACAGATGCTCCTCACTTATGATGGGTTTATGTCTGAATAAACCCATAGTAAGTTGAAAATACTGTAAGTAAAAAATGTATTTAATAAAACTAACCTACTGAACATGATAGCTTAGCCTAACCTCCCTCAAACATGCCCAGAACATTGACACTGGTCTATAGTTAGACAAAATCATCTAACACAAAGCATATTTTATAATAATAAAGTGTTGAATGTAATTTATGGAATGCTGTGCTGAAAGTGAAAAATGAAATGGTTATATGAATACTCAAAGTATGGTTTGTGCACCATCTTAAAGACAAAAAAATTATAAGGTGAATCATCATAACTCAGGGATCATCTGTAGTTAGAATAACTTAAAATTGAAGGAAAAAAATAAAGCAAGGTAGAGAAGGCAGTGAAGGCTTAGAAAAAGTGGTTTGTACCAGTTCTAAATGACAAACTAAATGGAAACAGTGGATGAAATAAAATTTGATGAGATGAATAGATGAGATGAAAAAAGAAAATCTGATAGAAAAACAGATTTGATTCAATAAAAAAGTAAACAGATTAGTTATAGTGTACAGTTGAATGATAAAGTCAGTAATAGGACTATTTGGATTTAATGAAATAAATTTAAAAACTAGGCAATTACCTTCTAACTCATTATTCAAAAAGTAATTATTTTAACCTCAGATTTTCTACTTTGAAAAATTCACATCAATGTCTCATGTCTCCTGGTCTCTCCACTTAAGTCCAGTTCTGACCCAGAGCTTCTGCATAGCTGACTTTACCTCCTTGTTCCGAAGTGTGTAGATGAGGGGGTTTAGCATTGGTGTAATAACATTGTAGAGTACAGACACCATCTTGTCCATAGAAAATGTAGAGAAAGGACGAGCGTAGATGAAAATACAGGGTCCAAAAAACAGTGTTACCACCATGAGGTGAGAGGCACACGTGGAAAGTGCCTTTCGCCTTCCTTCCTTGGAGCGAATCTTGACTAGGATAGTGGTGTAGGAGGAAATTAACACCACAAAGGAGCTGGTGGAGATCAACCCACTGTTAGATACCATAAGCAATTCAATGACAAAAGTGTCAGCACAGGCAAGTTTGATGACAGGGGGAACATCACAAAAAAAGTTGTCTACCTGGTTTGGCCCACAAAAGGGTAGACGGATAGTGAGAATGGTCTGGACAGTGGAGTGCACAAATCCTCCCATCCAGGAGGCAGCAACCAACACACAGCATAACCCCCGACTCATGACAGTGGTGTAGTGCAGGGGGCGACAGATTGCAACATAGCGATCGTAGGCCATCACTGTGAGCAGGAACATCTCAGCTGCCCCTACTAAATGGAGGAAGAAGAGTTGCACAATGCATTGGTCATAGGAAATGAGTTTCTCATGATTAAGAAAGTCAGCCAGAAGCTTAGGGGTCGTTACTGTTGAATAACATAGGTCCAGAAATGAGAGGTTGCCAAGAAGGAAATACATAGGTGATGAGTTCAGGTATTTATCAGATGCCACTGTGACCATGATGAGGACATTGCCCACCCAAGTGGACACATAGAAGAAAAGAAATAGAACAAATAGCCCTGCTTCAATAGATGATGTCTGTGAGAAGCCTGACAAGAAAAATTCTCTCACCACTTCTGTTTGGTTTTTATCCATTTGACCTGGTTCTACCTAGATCAAAGAGATTAAACAATAGGGCATTAGTGATATTTAAAATGAATGAGGTAATTCATATCAAATACAAGACTCTGCTCATTTCAAAAGAGAGATTTTTCATCCTCTAAGATACATCCTGATTAATTAGCTGAAAGAAATTATTTGCTCAAGCCTGTAATCCCAGCACTTTGGGAGGCCGAGACAGGCGGATCACGAGGTCAGGAGATCGAGACCATCCTGGCTAACACGGTGAAACCCCGTCTCTACTAAAAAATACAAAAAACTAGCCGGGCGAGGTGGCGGGCGCCTGTAGGGAGGCGGAGCTTGCAGTGAGCTGAGATCCGGCCACTGCACCCCAGCCTGGGCGACAGAGCAAGACTCTGTCTCAAAAAAAAAAAAAAAAAAAAAAGAAATTATTTTCTCCTTACCTAATATAAATGTATATTATTTCACCAACTGCAACCTTGTGACACTAACGAGATGGTCAATGTTAATTAGAACATGAAGTTACCTGGCTCCAAGCCGCTAACTTCCACATGATGCATTTCTCCTTTCCATCATTCAACACATTACTTCTCTCTCCTTTTCCACATTCAGTCTCAAGAAATGTTTTATTTTTCTGAAATATTATTTTTAATAAAAATATTTGGGAAAAAATAAAATCAAAGGTAGAATTTCAGATTCCAGTAAATGGACATTAGATCTGTAGAGCTTTTATTTGAGAAAAGGGAATCCCTGTACCCTTTGCCATCAAGAAAACTCTTGTAGGACTCTAACCTGTGCAAATAGCTACAGGAAAGATCACATTCCACTTGGGATTATTGCTAGTTCAATGACCTCTTACTATATTTTCTTTGATATGCCTCTCCAGCTTACCATATTCTATAATACACTTATTTCTAGTTTATTATTGTCAATGATATATTTTTTATCTTAAATCATAGCTGTGGGCGTGTAGGTATACATTATGCTTATAATGATCTAAATATAATTATAAAATGGTTATTCATGCATTGAAATGACTCTCCTTCGACTAGTCTATCAAATCAAATAAAAACCAACTATTTCTCTGAGACAAAAATAGCAATTCGTATGTTGTGTATATTTTATCCGTTTACACGAGCAATAGCTGGAACATGCTACTGTATGAGATGAAATGGGTGATGGTCCACTGAGAACTGCAGGGAGGGGGGTTTTTGGTGTTTCGTGATAGCCATTATTCACTCAGATTCTACAGCTCGGTTCTGCCATACACAGAGCAACATTTTGAAGACTTAAGACGTAATAATTAGATAGCAATTTAAAGTTTAAATATTGAATTTTCTTCATCTTATTATAATTTGTGCCACTTCTAAATCTATAAACTGTATACTTTCATTTAGGCAAATCGACAAGAATAAAAATGTTAAAAATAAAATTAATTTTAAACTAAATAAAAGCTTAAAAATATTAAAATTTACATATTCCTTATTTAAGGCAATTATGTGACTATAAAGATTACATCCAATTATGTGCTAAAGGTTAAAAATATCAAGACGCTATGAGGTAAAATTTCCAAATTTAAATACTATTTTGTTGAACCGAAGCTTAAAACATATTTATTTACTTTAGAAAATGGTCACATAATAAGAGAAAACACAGGACACAAAACTATATTTAAAATATGATACAATCTATATACACAGAAAAGTTAAATTATGTAAGACACTAGACTACATGTAAAGGCAATAAAATATTTATAAAAATTCACTTTAACAATTGAGACTTTTTTCTTTCCTACTGAGAGTTCCTATGCATATCTGTAGGGTTTATGACATTTTATTTTTATACACAAAAATTAAAAAATGGATTTTTTATCTTTCTGCAACTTAATTATTACTTAACATTTTACTTAATTTTCAGGTAACAATTTCTCTTAATTATAACCCATTTAACTTGTTTTGAGAGTAAAAGTTGTTGTCTAGAAATAACATCAAATAATCTCAGTTTCAGAATCATGAAAAACATGAAGAAAATAATTATATTCCCAATTCCCAGAGGCAAAGATTGTTAATTTTGCTAGCCGTATATTCTGAAAACCTTTTAAAAATGCATTGTTTGATTTATACAGTATAACATTGCATAGACAATATTATATTGAAAAAGAGCACATTATTGAATACTGATTCTGCAGGTGGGTCCTGATGACAGGAGCATGAAAAAAGGCTGTCAGTACAATAGATTTTAAGTCAAATTACATACCTTCTTGTCTGTAAATTCTTAGGTCCTGCAGTCATGGACTCCTGGCACATTAACAATATACAACCATCCTAGATATTATCGACCAAGAAAATTAATGAATTAAGATGAAAACCCCTGGTTACACTGGCCACCATTAGGAAATTTTGATGTTTAGGGATTTCAAGATTCAGCTACTCACAGTCAAATCACAAAGGAAATCATTAAAAATGTTTAATCAATACTTTTTCAGAAATTATGAAACATAAAAATATAGGTGTTGAGTGATACTGGGATGTGAGGGTAGAAAGCAATTAATAGAAGGGGAAAAGAAGATATGAGAGTTGTAATAATGTCAGCTGGATTTTATAGAGAGGTAAGGGTCCCCCTGGTCCACACGGCTGTGGTTAATGGAAAGGATGATGAAACATTAAGGAAAATTTGGCTTCAGGGGCCTTGCATTTCTTCTACCAGTACACCTTTGCTTGTACTGCTTTATCTGGAGTACCTTTTCTAGTCAGAATTATTGACTTTAGATTTAATTTAATTCTGTTTAATATTACAAAAATGTCTTAAGTAAATATAAAAGTTTCCCCTTTCTTCTACTTCTGCCTCTACAGCACTGAGAGGAGAAGAGAGAGAGGGAAGAGAAGGAGAGAGAAAGGCTTTCTTCAATACAGTAATACATTGTGCATGTGATTTCATGTGCCATATTTGGCACTAATTATTATTACCAATTTTTTTTTGAGATAGAGTCTTGCTCTGTCCCCCAGGCTGGAGTGCAGTGGCCCCATCTTGGCTTACCGCAACCTCCACCTCCTGGGTTCAGGCAATTCTCCTGCCTCAGCCTCCTGAGTAGCTGGATTACAGACCCATGCCACCACTCCCAGCTATAGCTCTAATTATTTTTTAACTGATATGTGATATTAAAACCATCAAATAGGGTATATTATAATAAAATATTCTATCAATGGGCATGTAGATCATCTATTATTTTATCATTATAATAAAAGGTTCTACAGTGAACAATTTGTTCATATTTCTTCAGACTGCTATTCAGTATTTGTAACAGACAGAGGCTGAAAGTAAAATTTCTGAGACAAATGTGGACAGGTATTTCTTCCCCAAAAAACTGTAGTAATGCATACTTCCATGAGCCGTGTATGCAATGCTATTTTCATATTCTTTCCTACACTAGATAACATCATTCTTCAATTTTAATGATAATTTTTCAAATGTGATGTGTAATAAAGATAGTACATTTTAGTTTGCATTTGCCTCAGCAGCACTATGAATGAACATCTTTTCAGATTTTTATTAGTCACACACCTTTAATTCTAAAAATTGCATGTTCGTTTGTCTCTTTAATTCCTGTTTATCATATTTTCTTTATTAATGTATGAAAGTTCTCTAGACTTCAAGGATATTAAACAATGCAAATGTTTGAAACATTTACTGCAAACCTAAATTTACAGCTGATTGAATTTTTGCTTATGTAAACTTCCAACCAGATGGAGACAGAACATTAACAATGCCTCAAATGACTTCCTCACTCCTCCTCCCAACAAAACGTCTAAAGCTAACCTCTTTTATAACCTCTATCGCCTTTGATTAATTTTGCCTGTGTTTGAACTTTATATAAATGGGATTGTAAAATATATACACTTTCTATGTGTGTTGATTACTTTGATTTGACATTATGACTGAAATTTACTCTAGTTATTGCATGTGACATTGTATGTTTTTATTACTGAAAATCTTTGTTATTTCTTCCATTATTTAAGCATACTACAATTTATGCATTATACTGTTGCTGGACATTTGGGTAGTTTCTCATTTTTGGCTAGGAGTGTAACTTTTCAATCCTAAAGTAGATGTATATCTAATTTGATAAGAAACTATAAAACATTCTTCAGATACAGTTGTATAAATTTACAATACCACCACTGATGTAACAGAGTTTACATTGCTCCACATTCTCCTCAACATCTACCTTTAAAAAGAAAAATAATTTAGTCACTCTGCTGGGTACTAATTGTGGTTAATTTGCATATCCTTGATAAGTAATGATGCTGAACATCTCATATGTTTATTTTCTATTTGAAAATCTTTTTTTTATGAAATGTCCATTCAATTTGTTTGCTCAATTGTTGAGTCACTTGCATTTTCTTCCTGACTTGTAGGAATCCGTTATATATGATATAAACAACTCCTTTGTTGATATATGTATTATAATTATCTAATGTTATCTGTGGCTTACCTTTCTTAGTGGTATCATTTAGTAAACAGAAGTTCTTAATTTTCATGAAGCCTAGTGTGGTAGTTGATTTTTAGTTACAAATGGATTGCATTAGTGGATACCCAGATAGCTGATAAAGCATTATTTAGTCTCAATCATTGTATTAGTTATTCTCAATGCTTCAGTAGGCACTGAACCTGTCCTCCTTCTTCTGGAATGGAAATCCAGGTGGTTTGGCACTTGATTAGAATGACTGGGCTGCCCAAGGTGTGTCTGTAAAGGAGTTTATGTAGGAGATTGCTGTGAGAGTCGGGGAACTGAGTAGGGAATATCCTCCCTCAATGTGAACAGGTACCTTCCAAGAAGCTGAGGGTCCTGGTGGAGGAATTCTCAGCTTTCGTAATCAGTGAGCCAATTTCCCCTAATAAATCTCCTCTCTCTCTCTCTCTATCTCTCTCTCTCTCATCTTTCTCATCTCCCTCTCTCTTTCTCTCTCTATATATGTATAAAGAGATATATAATATATATTCTTAATTTTCTTTATTGACTGTTCATAAGTAGTGTATAGAAATACAATTGTTATGTGATAACTTGTGTATCCTGTTAATTTGTATTGAGGTAGTTTCCTTCTATTCCTAGTGTTAAGTGCTTTTGTGATAAAAAGATGTTGCATTTTTTCAGATGATTTTCTGTATCGTTTTCTCCCTTCATCTGTTAATGCAATGTGATATATTATATTGATTTTTTGTGCTAAAACATCTTTGTATCCTAGGAATAAATACCACTTGGTCACAGTATATAATCTTTTTAATGTGCTATTGAATTCAATTTACTAGTATTTTGTTGAGGATTTTGCAACAATGTTAAGAAGTGACGTTGGCCTATCGTTTTCTTTTCCTGTAGGTTTTTTTTTTTTTTTTTTTTTTTTTTTTTTTTTTTTTTTTTGGTCCGGCTTTGGTATCTAGGTGATACTGGTCTCAAAGAATAAATTAGGAAGTATTCCCTCCCCTTAAATTTTTTGAAAAAATTTTGAGGAGAATGGATGCAAAATAATTCTTCCTTAAATGTTAGTAAAATTCACTAGTGAAGCCATCATGTCCAGGCCTCTCTTTGTTGGGAGACTTTGATCACTAATTCAATCTCCTTACTAGTTATAGATATTTTCATACTTTTTATTTCTTCACTATTAAGTCTTCCTGGGTCTCGTACTACAAATTTGTACATTTCATCCAGGTTATTCATTTTATTGGTATGCAATTATTCATAGTACTCTTTTATATTTCTTTTTGTTTCCCTGGAGTTGGTAGTAATGTACTGTTCTCATTTTTATTTCTGATTTTAGTAATTTGAGTCTTCTCTCTGTTTTTGTTAGTTCAGCTAGCTAAAGTTTGCCAATTTTGTTGTCTTTTCAAACAGCCAATTTTTTATTCCATTGAATTTTTCTATGGTTTTATGTTCTCTATTTCAATTATCTCTACCTTTTATTATTTCCTGCTTCCTGCTAGGGTCAGGTGTAGTTTGTTTTATTTTTTCCAAGTTCCTTAAGTTGTAAAGTTAAGTTGTTGATTTGAAAACTTTCTGGGTTATATTTTTTCAATGTAATATTTTTAAATTTTAGATTCAGGGAGTACATATCCAGGTTTGTTACATGGATATATTGTGTAATGCTGGGGTTTGGGCTTCTATAAAAACCACTACCCAATAGTAAACATAATATCCAATAGGTAGTTTTTTTTTTCCTTCCAAGATTTATTTTAGGTTTGGGAGTATATGTGCATCTTTATTACATGTGGTAAATTGGGTGTCACAGGGGTTTAGTAGACTGATTATTTTATCACCCAGGTAATGAGTATAGAACCATATAGGTAGTTTTTTAATCCTCATTCTCCTCCCACCCTCCACCCTCAAGTAAACCCCAGTGTCTACATTTCCCTTCTGTGTGTCCATGTGTACTCAACATTTAGCTCCCCCTTATAGGTGAGAAAGTGCAGATTTTGGCTTTCTGTTTCTACATTAATTCATTTAGGATAATGGCTTCAAGCTCCATCTATGTTGCTGCAAAGGACATGAGTTCATTCTTTCTGATGGCTTTGTAGTTTTCAATGATGTATATATACTCCATTTCCTTCTTTCAATACACCATTGATGGACATCTAGGTTGATTCCATGTCCTTGCTGTTGTGAATAATGCTGTGATAAATGTATGTTTGCATGTGCCTTTATGGTAGAATGATTTATATTCTTTTGGGTATGATATGGTTTGGCTGTGTTCTCAAACAAATCTCATCTTGAATTAGAGTTCCCATAACCCCCATATGTCATGGAAGGGACCCAGTGGGGAGTGACTGAATCATGGGAACAGTTTTCCCCATGCTGTTCTTGTGATTGTGAGTGAGTTCTCCTGAGATCTGATGGTTTTCTAAGCATCTGGCATCTCCCTTACTGGTACTCATTCTCTCTCCTGCTGCCCTGTGAAGAGGTGCCTTCCACCATTATTGTTTTCCTGAGGTCTCTCCAGCCATGTGGAACTGTGAGTCAATTAAACCTCTTTTCTTTATAAATTATCCAGTCTTTGGTATTTCTTCATAGCACCGTGAAAATGAACTAATACAGTAAATTGGTACCAGGCGTGGAGTGCTGCTATAAAAATACCCAAAAATGTGGAAGCAACTTTGGAACTGGGTAACAGGCAGAGGTTGGAAGAGTTTGGAGGGCTCAGAAGAAGAGAGAAAAATATGGGAAAGTATGGAACTTTCTAGAGCCTTGGAGGGCTCAGAAGACAGGAAGATGTGGTAAAGTTTGGAACTTCCTAGTATGAACCCCAAAAGTCTGAGACAGGTCCCAGTTAATTTAAAAAGTTTACTTTGCCAAAGTTGAGGATGTGTGCCCATGCGTCAGTAGGTCCTAACAACATGTGCCAAGATGGTCAGGGCACAGTTTGGTTTTATACATTTTAGGGAGACATGAGACATCAATCAAAATATGCAAAATGAACATCGGTTCGTTCTGGAAAGGTGGGACAACTCGAAGCAAGAGCAAGAAGACTGGAAATGGGGAGGGGGCTTCCAAGTCATAGGTAGATAAGAGACAAATAGTTGCATTCTTCTGAATTTCTGATTAGCCTCTCCAAAGGAGGCAATCAGATATGCATTT
Source organism: Macaca mulatta (assembly GCF_049350105.2). Classification (NCBI taxonomy): domain Eukaryota; kingdom Metazoa; phylum Chordata; class Mammalia; order Primates; family Cercopithecidae; genus Macaca; species Macaca mulatta. Next base: position 92,656,222 of record NC_133412.1, read on the forward strand.
ATTTCAGTGAGCAGAGGGGTGACTTTAAATAGAATGGGAGGTAGGTTGTCCCTAAGCAGTTCCCAGCTTGACTTTTAGCTTAGTGATTTGGGGGTTCCGAGATTTATTTTCCTGTCATACTAGAGACATATTGAATGGCTTTGACCAAAATGCTGATAGTGATATGGAAAATGAAAGCCAGGCTGAGGTGGTCTCAGATAGAGATTAGGACTTGTTGTGAGCTGGAATAAAGGTGACTCTTGCTATGCTTTAGCAAAGAGACTGGTGGCAATTCCTCCCTACCCTAGAGATCTGTGAAACATTGAACTTGAGAGAGATTATTTAAGGTATCTGGCTGAAGAAATTTCTAAGCAGCAAGTGTTCAAGGAGAATTTGCAACCTGATGACCTGATAGAAGAGAAATTCAACCCAGCTGCATTTTGCATAAGCTATGATAAGCTGAATGTTAATCACCAAGACAATGGGGAAAATGTCTCCAGGGCATGTCAGAGACCTTCCCAGAAGACCCTCCCACCACAGGCCCAGAGGCCTACCAGGGAAAAATTGTTTTGTGAGCTGGGCCTAGGGCCCCCCTGCTCTGTGCAGCCTCAGGCCATGGTGCCCTGCTTTCCAGCTGCTTCAGCTCCAGCTGTGTCTAAAAGGGTCCAAGGCACAGCTCAGTCTATTGCTTCAGAGGCTATAAGCCCCAAGCCTTGGAGGCTTCCACGTGGTGTTGAGCCTGTGGGTGCACAGAAGTGCACTAAGGTTTGGGCATCTCCTCCTAGATTTCAGAGGATATATGGAAATACCTGAATATCCAGGCATAAGTTTGCTGCAGGGGTGGGGCCCTCATGAAGAACTTTGCTAGAACAATGCAGAAGGGAAATGTGAGGTAGGAGCACCCACACAGAGTTCTCACTGAGGCACTACCTAATGGAGCTGTGAGAAGAGGGCTACTATCCTCCAGACCCCAGGATGGTAGCACCACCTACAGTTTGCACCATGCACCTAAAAATTGCAGACACTCAATGCCAGCCCATGAAAGCAACTGGAAGGAAGGCTGTACCCTGCAAAGCCACAGGGGCAGAGCTGCCCAAGACCATGGAAGCACACCTATTGCATCAGTGTGACCTGGATGTGAGACATGGAGTCAAACGAGATCATTTTGAAACTTTAAAGTTTAATGACTGCACTATTAGATTTTGGACCTGCATGGGGCCTGTAGTCCCTTTGTTTTGGCCAATTTCTTCCATTTTGAATGGGTTTATTTATCCAATGCCTGTACCCCCATTTTATCTAGAAAGTAACTAACTTGCTTTTGATTTTACAGGCTCATAGGTAAAAGGAATTTGCTTTGTCTCAGATGAGACTTTGGACTTGGCCTTTTGAGTTAATACTGGAATGAGCTAAGACTTTGGGAGACTGTTAGAAAGTCATGACTGATTTTGAAATGTAAAAAGGACCTGAGATTTGGGAGGGGCTAGGGGCAGAATGATGTGGTTTGGCTGTGTCCCTACCCTTATCTCATCTTGAATTATAGTTCCCCTAATCCCCATGTCATAGAAGGGACCTGGTGGGAAGCAATTTAATCATGGGAGTGGTTTTTCCCCTACTATTCTCATGATAATGAGTGAGTTCTCATGATATCTGATAGTTTCTAAGCATCTGGCATTTGCCCTGCTGGCACTCATTCTCTCTCCTTCCACCCTGTGAAGAAGCACCTTCCATTATGTTTGTAAGTTTTCTAAAGCCTCCCCATGTAGAACTGTGAGTCAATTAAATCTCTTTTCTTTATGAATTACCCGGGCATTTCTCAAGTATTTCTTCCATAGCAGCATGAGAATGGATTAATACAGGGTAAACACGCAGTAATGAGATTGCTGAATACTCAACAGTTTGTTTTTCAATCCTGCTCCTCTCCCTCCTTTCTCCATTTTGGAGAATACAGTGTCTATTATTTCCATCTTTATGTCTGTGTGTGGCCATTTTTTATCCCCACATGTCAAGAGAGGGACCTGGTGGGAGATGATGCATTCATGGGGGCAGTTTCCCCCATGTTGTTCTCATGAGATCTGATGGTTTATAAGTGTTTGGTAGTTCCCCTCTCCCTCTTTCTCTCTCCTGATGCCGTGTAAAATGTGGCTTACTTCCCCTTCACCTTTCACCATAATTGTAAATTCCCTGAGGCCATGTGAAACTGTGAGTCAGTTAAACCTTTCTTGTTTATAAATTACCGAATCTCAGGTAGTTCATTATAGCAGTGTGAAAATGGACTAATACACATGTTGCAGCAAACAGCAGGATTTTATCCTTTTTTATGGTTACATAATATTCAGTGGTGTATGTGTGCATTTTCTTTCTCCAATCTACCACTGATGGGCACCTAGGGTGATACTATGACTTTTCTGACTTTACTATTGTGACTAGTGCTGTGATAAACATAGGAATGCAGGTGTCTTTTTGGTAGAACAATATCTTTTCTTTTGAGTAGATACCCAATAATGGTATCTATTGCTGAGTCAAATGATAGTTCTGCTTTTAGTTCTTTGAGAAATCTATATACTGCTTTTCACAGTGGCTGAACTAATTTACATTCCCACCTACATTGTATAAGTGTTTCCTTTCCATTGCATTCTCGTCAACACCTATTGTTTCTTGACTTTTTAATAATAGCAATTGTGGCTGGTGTGAGAGGAAATCTCATTGTGGTTTTGCACTGTATTTCTCTGATGCTTCATGGTGTTCAGCATCTTTTCATGTTTGTTGACTAATTATATTTCTCTTTTTGAGAAATGTCTGTTTATTTGCCCAGTTTTTAATGGATTTTGTTTTTTTCTTGTTGATTTGTTTAATTTCCTTATAGATTCTAGATATTAGTCCTTTGTTGGATGAATAGTTTGCACATATTTTATCCAACTTTGTATATTTTCTTTTTATTCTTGATAGTTTATTTTGCTGTACAGAAGCTCTTTAGTATAATTAAGTCCCAATTGCCATTTATTTATTTATTTATTTATTTAGAGACAGAGTTTTGCTCTTGTTGCCCAGGCTGGAGTGCAGTGGCCCGATCTCAGACCACTGCAAACTTCGAACCCGAGTTCAAGCGATTCTCCTGCCTCAGCCTCCTGAGTAGCTGGGACTACAGGTGGCCACCACCACACCTGGCTAATTTTTGTATTTTTAGTAGAGATGGGGTTTCACTATGTTGGCCAGGTTGGTCTTGAAGTCCTGACCTCAGATGATCCACTTGCCTCGGCCTCCCAAAGTGCTGGGATGCCAATTTTTATTTTTGTTGCATATACTTTTGAGGTCTGAGTTATAAATTATTTGCCTAGGTCAGTATTCTGAAGATATTTTCCTAGGCTTTCTCCTATGATTTTTATACTTTGAGGTCTTACATTTAAGCATTTAATCCACATTGAGTTGATTTTTGTATATTGTTAGAGGTAATCGTCCAGTTTCATTCTTCTGCATATGGTTAACCTGTTATTTCAGCACAATTTATTGAATAGGGTGTCCTTTCCTCATTGTTAATTTTTGTCGAGTTTGATGAATATCAGTTGGTTGTAGGTGTGAGGCTTTATTTCTGGGTTCTCTCTTCTATTCTCATGATCTACGTGTCTATTTTTGTACCAATACCAGGCTGTATTAGTTACTAGAGCCTTGTATTACAGTTTAAAGTCAGGTAATGTGATGCCTTCAGCCTTGTATTTTTACTTAGAATTGCATTGGCTATTTGGGCTCTTTTTGATTGTGTATGAATTTTAAGATTGTTTTTTCTAATTCTGAAAAAAAATTATGTTAGTAATTTGATAGGAATTGTGTTAAATCTGTTGATTGCTTTGGGCAGTATGGCTATTTAAATTATATTGATTCTTCCAATTTATGAGCATGCAATGTTTTTCCATTTATTTGTGTCAACTATAATTTCTTTCCTCAGTGTTTGGAAGTTCTCTTTGTAAAAATCTTTCACCTCCTTGATTAGATATATTCCTAGGTATTTTATTTTATTTTTTCTTATTGTAAATGAAATTATGTTCTTGCTTTGCTTCTCAGCTTGAATGTTATTGGTGTTTATAAATGCTACTTATTTTTGTACGTTGACTGAACTTTACTTTACTGATAAACTTTGTTTATCAGATCTAGGATTATTTTGGAGAAATATTCAGTGTTTTCTAGGTATAGAATTGTAATCAGTGAACAAAGATAATTTGACTTTTTTTTCTAATTTGGATGCCTTTTATTTCTTTCTCTTTCCTGTTTGTTCTGGCTAGGACTTTTAGTACTCTACTAAATAGAAATCATCAGATTGGAAATCCTTGTCTTATTTCAATGCTTTGGGAAAATTCTTTTTTTTTTTAATTTTTTTTATTATTATACTTTAAGTTCTAGGGTACATGTGCACAACGTGCAGTTTTGTTACCTATGCATACATGTGCCATGTTGGTGTACTGTACCCATTAACTCATCATTTACATTAGGTATGTCTCCTAATGCTATCCCTCCCCCCATCCCCTCCCCACAATAGGACCTGGTGTGTGATGTTCCCCTTCTTGTGTCCAAGTGATCTCATTGTTCAATTCTCACCTATGAGTGAGAACACGCGGTGTTTGGTTTTCTGTTCTTGCAATAGTTTGCTGAGAATGATGGTTTCCAGCTGTGTCCATGTCCCTACAAAGGACACGAACTCATCTTTTTTTATGGCTGCATAGTATTCCATGGTGTATATGTGCCACATTTTCTTAATCCAGTCTGTCACTGATGGACATTTGGGTTGATTCCAAGTCTTTGCTATTGTGAATAGTGCCACAATAAACATATGTGTGCATGTGTCTTTATAGCAGCATGATTTATAATCCTTTAGGTATATCCCGAGTAACGGGATGACTGGGTCAAATGGTATTTCTAGTTCTAGACCCTTGAGGAATCGCCACACTGTTTTCCACAATGATTGAACTAGTTTACAGTCCCATCAACAGTGTAAAAGTGTTCCTATTTCTCCACATCCTCTCCAGCACCTGTTGTTTCCTGACTTTTTAATGATCGCCATTCTAACTGGTGTGAGATGGTATCTCATTGTGGTTTTGATTTGCATTTCTCTGATGGCCAGTGATGATGAGCATTTTTTCATGTGTCTGTTGGCTGTATGCATGTCTTCTTTTGAGAAGTGTCTGTTCATATCCTTTGCCCACTTTTTGATGGGGTTGTTTGTTTTTTTCTTGTAAATTTGTTTGAGTTCTGTGTAGGTTCTGGATATTAGCCCTTTGTCGGATGAGTAGATTGCAAAAATGTTCTCCCATTCTGTAGGTTGCCTGTTCACTCTGATGGTAGTTTCTTTTGCTGTGCAGAAGCTCTTTGGTATAATTAGATCCCATTTGTCAATTTTGGCTTTTGTTCCCGTTGCTTTTGGTGTTTTAGATATGAAGTCCTTGCCCATGCCTATGTCCTGAATGGTATTACCTAGGTTTTCTTCTAGGGTTTTTATGGTTTTAGGTCTAACGTTTAAGTCTCTAATTCATCTTGAATTATTTTTTATGTAAGGAGTAAGGAAAGGATCCAGTTTCAGCTTTCTACTTATGGCTAGCCAATTTTCCCAGCACCATTTATTAAATAGGGAATCCTTTCCCCATTTCTTGTTTCTGTCAGGTTTGTCAAAGATCAGATGGCTGTAGATGTGTGGTATTATTTCTGAGGGCTCTATTCTGTTCCATTGGTCTGTATCTCTGTTTTGGTACTAGTACCATGCTCTTTTGGTTACTGTAGCCTTGTAGTATAGTTTGAAGTCAGGTATTCTTCCAACTTTTGCCTGTTCAGTATAATGTTGGCTCTCCTTTTGTGATACGTAGCTCTTATCACATTTCTTTGATGCCTAGTTTGTTGAGAATTTTTAGCATGAAAGGATGTTGAATTTTATTAAGTGCTTCATTTATGTCTATTAGGATGGTCATATGTTTTTTGTTTTTAATTCTGTTTATATGGTAAATCACCTTTATTGATTTTCAGATGTTGAACTATCATATTCCAGGAATAAAGCCCAGTTGATCATGATAAGTTATCTTTTTGATGTGCTGCTATATTTGGTTTGCTAGCATTTTGTTGAGGATTTTTGCATCTATGTTCATCAGGGATATTGGTCCATAGTTTTCTTTTCCTTTTTTTGTTGTGTCCTTGCCAGATTTGGGTATCAGAATAATATTGGTTTCATAGACTGAGTTAAGGAGGAATATCTCCTCCTCAATTTGGGGGAGTAGTTTTATTGGGATTAGTACCATCTCTTCTTTTATGTCTGGTAGAATTCGGCTGTGAATTCATCTGGTCCAGAGATTTTTTTAGTTGGTAGAGTTTTTTTATTTTTCTGATTCAATTTTGTAACTCATTATTGGTCTGTTATGGGTTTCCATTTCTTCCTGGTTCAATCTTAGAACATTGTGTATTTCCAGGAACATATCAATTTCCTCTAGATTTTCTAATCTGTGCACATAAAGATGTTCATAGTAATCTCTGGAGATTCTTTGTATTTCTGTAGTATCAGTTGTAATGTCATCTTTGTCATTTCTGATTTTGCTTATTTGGATCTTCTCTCTCTTTTCTTTATTAACCTAGCTAATCCTTTATCATTCTTGTTTAGCCTTTCAAATAACCAACTTTTTGTTTTATTGATTCTTTGTATTTTTTTGTGGTCTGAATTTTATTGAATTCTGATCTGATCTTAGTTATTTTTTTCTGCTAACTTTGTTTAGTTTGTTCATATTTTTCTAGTCCCTTTAGAGGCAAGGAAAAGTTATTAATTTGTGATCTTTCTATCTTCTATTTTTTTTTAGATGGAGTTTTACCCTTCTCACCCAGGCTGGAATGCAATGGTGCAATCTCTGCTCACTGCAACCTCCACATTTTGGGTTCAAGCGATTCTCCAGCTTTAGCCTCCCAAGTAGCTGGGATTACAGGCGCCCGCCACCACGCCAGGCTACTTTGTGTATTTTTTTTTTAGTAAAGATGAGATTTCACCCTGTTGGCCAAGTCGCTCTGGAACTCCTAACTTCAGTGATCTGCCTGCCTCAGTCTCCCAAAGTGCTAGGATTACAGGCATGAGCCACCACGCCCGACCTCTATCTTCTTGATGCTAGAAATTTACCACTATAAACTTTCCTCGTAACACTGCTTTCACTACTCCTTAGAGGTTTTAGTATGTTGTGTCTCTGATTTATTTCAAATAACTTTTTGATTTCTACCTTAATTTCCTTGTTTATCTGACAGTCATTCAGGAGCAAGTTGTTTAGTTTCCATGTATTTGTGTGGTTTTGAGATTTTTCTCTTGGTATTGATTTCGATTTTTATTCCACTATTGTCTGAGAAGATGCTTTATATGATTTTGATTTTTTTGAATTTATTAAGACTTACTTTATAATTGAGCATGTTGTCAATCTTAGAGAATGTTCCCTGCATAGATGAGATGAATGCATACTCTGTGGTTTTGGGGTGAAGTATTCTGTAGATGTCTATTCAGTCCATTTGGTCAAGTGTACAGTTTAAGTCAAGAATTTCTTTGTGAGTTTTCTGCCTTGATGGTATGTCTAATATTTTCAGTGATGTGTGGAAGTCCTCCACCATTATTGCATGGCTATCTGTATCTTTTCTTACATCTAGTAGTAGTTTTTTAATAAATCTGGGTGCTCTGATGTTGGATGCATATGTATGCCGGATAGTTAAATCTTCTAGTTGAATTGAATCCTTTATTATTATATAATGCCCCTTCTTTGTCTTTGTTATGTTATTAGTTTAAAGTCTGTTTTATGTGATACAAGAATAGTGACGTGGCTGAGTGTGGTGGCTCATGCCTGTAATCTCAGCACTTTGCGAGGCCGAGGTGAGTGGATCACCTGAAGTCGGGAGTTCGAGACCAGCCTGTCCAACATGGTGAACCCCCATCTCTACTAAAAACACACAAAAAAATTAGCCGGGTGTGGTGGTGGGCACCTGTAATCCCAGCCACTCAGGAGCCTGAGGCAGGAGAATCACTTGAACCCGGGAGGCAGAGGTTGCAGTGAGCCGAGATCGCATCATTGTACTCCAGCCTACACAACAAAAGTGAAACTCTGTCTCAGAAAAAAAAAAAAAGAATAGTGACACCTGCTCTTTTTCCATTTGTGTGATAAACCTTTCTTCATCACTTTACTTTGAGCCTATTGGTGTCGTTGCATGTGTGATGGGTCTTTTGAAGGCAACAGAAGGTTGTGTCTTGTTTTATTATCTAATTTGCCACTCTATCTTTTAAATGGAGCAATTAAGCTGTTTACATTCCAGGTTAGTATTTATATGTAAGGGTTTGTTCTATTGTAGTGTCGTTAGGTAGTTTCTTTGTAATCTTGATTGTGTAGTTGCTTTATAGGGTCTGCTGGCTTTATACTTATGTGTGCTTTTATGATAACAAGTATCATTCTTTCATTTCCATTTTTAGACCTCTTTTAAAAATTTTTGTTGGACTGAATTTGGTAACAAATTCTGTTAGCATTTGCCTATCTGGAAAAATGTTAGTTCTTCTTTGTTTATAAAGCTTAGTTTGGTGGGATGTGTAGTTCTTGGTTGGCATTTATGTTTTCTTTCAAAATACTAAAAATAGACCCCCAATCTCTTCTGGCTTGTAAGGTTTCTGCTGAGATGTCCACCATTAGTCTGATAGTATTCCCTTTATGGGTAATTTGACCCTTTTCTCTAGCTTCCTTTGAGAATGTTTTTATTTAACATTAATCATGAATAATCTGATAACTGTTTGCCTTGGGGATGGTCATATTGTTTAGTATCTCTCAGTAGTTTTCTTAATTTCTTATATCTGGATGGCAATGTCTCTAGCAAGGTTGGGGAAATTTTATTTAATTATTTCCTCAAATATGTTTTCCAATTTGCTCACTTTTTCTTCTTTCTCAGGAATGCCAGTAAGTCATAGGATTTTGTTGTTTAACATCATATAATATTTCCTGAAGACTTTGTTCATCTTTTAAATTCTTTCCCTCTATTTTTGTCTGATTGAGTTAATTTGAAACATGGCTTTTGAGCTCTGGCATTCTCTATTCTGCTTGTCTAGTCTGCAATTAAGTCTTCTGATTGTATTTTGAAATTCCTGTAGTAAATTTTTCAATTTCAGAAGTTCTGCTTGGGTTTTTGTTAATATACCTATGTCATCTTTCATATCCTGAATTATTTTACTGGTTTTTTTTTTTGTTTGTTTTTTGTTTTTTGTTTTTTTTTTCCTATTGGATTTCAACATCCTCTTGAATCTCAAGTTTCCTTACAAACCATACTTAGGATTTTTTAATCTGTCATTTCAGACATTTCAGTCTGGTTAGGTTTCAGGGCTAAGGAGCTAGTGCAATCCTTTGGAGATGTTGAAACACGGTGATTTTTTTGTACTGCTGCAGTTCTTCTGATGACTTTTCTCATCTGAGGAAAGTTTTGCTTCTTTTTTTGAATTTGTATTGTTTGGATGGGGCTCTTTATTTTTTTTCCCCTTGAGGGTGTAACTGTGGTGGATGCTATGTATTATCTTTTGGCTTAGTTTCTGAATGTGTTTGGTGGCGGACAAGGCTCTATATGTTGGTTGTGGATACGTTTTGCGTGGTGGCTTTATCAGATATTGTTTGGTATAGCCATGTATTGTTTATTTGATGGTGCAGTTCAGGCTGTAGTCCATATATAGCACTTAGGAGTGTGATATGGCAGGTAAGCTACTGCCCACTGGATGAATTTGCACTGATGAGGGTGGCAGGAAGAGATCATGATGCAGTGCTCTGAAGATTCCAGGAAAGAGATGGGGGCGGTGCACCAGCTCTTCATCCTGAACTAGCAGAAATGTAGTCTACTTCCCTATCATATCCCTGTCACAGGTCTCATGACCTTGTTTGTAAAATCTTCATCCTTCAGTTCCCAGCACAGTGCCTTTGTGGGCCATGGATCTGCCTCTGATGGCTACCACCGTAACGAGGGTCAGGGTAGAACCTCTTCCTCCAGTACAGGACACACAACTTTGTAGTCTATCCTCTGTTGTCAGGGTGCTGCCACTCTGTGTTGGAAGGGGGAGTTGGACCCCACCCCTTGTGAAAGCCAGAGCAGGCACAGTCTCATTTTCAGCAGGGGTGGACCCACCACACCTGCTGAAAGCACAAAGGATCACTTTCTTTCAGTGTCCACTCACCAGGACTGGCAGGAAGAACTGCTGCTGCGTTCATAACAGTGTACAGTGGATTAAAGGTGGGAGACAATCCTCTTCTTCATAATTATTCCTGGATATTGATGCTGTCTCGTTCCTCGGTTGCTACCACATCTATATTTCCTTTGTCCCAGGGAGTACTTCGGCAGGCTGTGCTCCCCAGCTCCTTAAAGGGTGGCTCCGGGCTGAGAGTAAGATTTTCAGAGAACCTACAATCCCCCAGACACCCATTGGTCCCCTGTGTTTGCCAAAGTCAGAGCAGGTTGTGGAGTATATTTGCAGGTGGTCTGGTGGTGACTTAAGGGCAGAGGATCTTTGGGAAGGAAAGTGACACACTGGTGCACAACTAGTATGGTGCCCACCATACTCAGTTCAGGTCCAAGGGGAGAGTGGGTATGGCTGTGTGAGCTGGAAACTGGTTCTGTGTTCTCAGGAAATTGTCTAATCATCACTGATTGTGTTGCCCTGGCTAGTGAGAGCAAAGGGGCTCCCCAACCATTTAGCACTCGGCAGGTCGTCAGAGGGGTGTAGAAAGAAGCAACTTCCACCTACCCTTTTGGCTGAGCTCTGAGTTGCTCAGAGGTTGATATCAGCCAGAGTCTTGCTGCATTCTTCTGTGCCACAGCTTCTTCCCGTGGGCACTCCAACAGGTCCTCTCTTCTCTACACTTTTCATTCAAAACTTGCTCATTCACTGGTAACTTTGATCTTTCTGAGAAGAGCTGGTAATTTCCCTTGTCAGCTTCAAAACAAAAATAACTTTTTGTTTTTAGAATGTACACAGTTATCACTATAAATTTTCTCCTTAGTACTGCTTTTGCTGTATCCCATCAGTTTTGGTATGTTGTGTTGTCGTTTTCATTGGTCTCTAAATATTTCCTAATTTCCACTGTGGTTTCTCCTTTAATCAATTGATGGTTTAAAAGCATAGTTAATTTCCACAATTTTGTCAATTTTCCAGTTTTACTTCTGTTATTGATTTCTAACTTCAATTCGTTGTGTTCAGAAAAGATATTTTGTGTGATAGCTATCTTTTAAATCTACAGAGACCTAATTTGGGCCTAGTATATTTTCTATCTTGGAAAATATCCCATATACACTTGAGAATAATGTGTATACTGTTGTTGGGTAAATATTCTATATATGTTAGAACTATTTAGTTTATTCTAAGTCCTCTATTTTCCTTAGCTATCTTCTATCTGGTTGTTTTATCCATATGGAAAGTAGGGTATTGAAGTCTTAAACTGTTATTGTAGAATTGCTTATTTCTCCCTTCTATTATGTCAGTTTTTGCTTCAAATATTTGATGGTTTCTAAGAATTTATGATTGTTATATCTTCTTACCATATTTAACCTTTCATCAATATATAACGTCCTCCTATGTCTCTTGTAAACATATTTATTTAAATCCAAATTTGTCTGATATTAGTATAGCCACCCCTGTTCCCTTTTGACACAACACCCTACTCTCTTGACTTTCCTAGCCAGGTTTTAGTGAAAAATCCTGTTAAGTCAGTTTGGTAAGAATCCCTGCAAACTTGAAATCAAATTTGTTTTTTTACCACCAATGTTTGATATCTAAGTTCTTGGCCAGCCTTTAACAAGAATCCTCCTAAGCCAACCAGTGATCTCTGACTGATGTTCAGAAGAAACAAGAGGGATGGATAATGTAAAAATCCTAATCAATATTTCTAATTCTGGGCACATATTGGAATTGACTAGTAATCCCATGTTAGCTTGGTTCCAACAATTGCCCAGTTCATGGAAAGCCTTCTAATTTAGTTTACTTCGGATATTTTTAATTATTTTGCTTTACTCTTGTGGAATATATTGCTGTTGTACTCTCTGCGTAGGAATGTAGTATAAACTTATTCAACGTTTCCTTAAATTAAACACTTATTAATCTTCCAGATATCACCATTTGTCAGAACTCAGAGTTAGGAATGGCCCTCACCATACTGTTGCTTTCTGACTGAGCTCCTCTCTATCCCAAATACAGGGGACGCTAATAATTAGGCAGGAATATCATCGCCCCTATTCAGCCTGAAGAAGTTTCAGAAGATGGATCTTCATCCCTTCGCAACCCTTAGGATTAAGGATTCTCTTATAAAAGTGAAGGGGGAATGTCAGAGGTGTTTGAACCACAGTGACTCCATCTTAAATGGGAGCTAGGTAAAATAAGGCTGAGATCTACTGGACTGCATTTCCAGAGGGTTAAGGCATTCTAAGTCACAGGATGAGCTAGGTCAGCATAAGATACAAGTCATAAAGACCTTGCTGATAAAACAGGTTGCAGTAAAGAAGTCAGTTAAAACCCACCAAAATCAAGATGGTGACAAGAGTGACCTCTGGTTGTCCTCACTACTACACTTCTGCCAGCACCATGACACCTTACAAATGCCATGGCAACATCAGGAGGTTACCTATATGGTCTAAAAAGGGGAGGCATGAATAATCCACCCCTTGTTTAGCATCTACTCAAGAAATAACCGTAAAAATGGACAACCAGCAGCCCTCAGGGCCGCTCTGTCTATAAAGTAGCCATTCTTTTATTCCTCTACTTTCTTAGTAAACTTGCTTTCCCTTTACTGTATGTGCTCAGTCTGAATTTCCTCTTGCATGAGATCCAAGAACCCTCTCTTAGAGTCTGGATCCAGACACCTTTCCTGTAACAACCATGTATGAATTGAAGAAATGATTAGACAGAGTGAAAAACAGATAAAAAATTAGTACTTAGTGTATGACTGCAATTTTCTAAAACTCTACAAAATTCAACTAATCTAAAATGACAAAAAGTAGGCCAGTGGTTCTCTGCAGGGAGGAGAGTAGACAGGATCACCACAGCATTACAAGGGATCCCTTGGGAGTGATTTATGTATTATAAGTAGTGATGTTTTCTTATTAGTTTAACACTTACTTATTGTTTGTTTGCTTGTTTACTTGTTTTCTGTGTCCCCTACTAGAATTGATTATCTATAGCAAGAGTTGGCAAATTATGGCCCCATGGGCCAAATCTCACTTATAATCTGCTTATGTATGGCGCACAAGATAAGAAGAGTTTTTATATTTTTAAAGGGATGTAAAAAATAAAAAAGTGCAACAGTGAGGAACAATATGCAACAGAGACTATATGCACCTCATAAAGTCTAAATATTTAATATCTGGCCTGTTACAGAAGAAATTTGCCAATCTCTATATGATCAATTATCTTCTATTCTATTCAGCCTGTGTATTACAAAATAGCTAGAAGAGAGTGTTGGAAATAAATTTTTGGTGCCGCAAAAGAAATAGCACTTGAACATGAATTTTCTCAGCAAGGCAATTTTACTTCTATAGAAGAGTGTGTCTCATGGATGGAGCAATGGTGACAGCATACCTGAACAAGGGAAGGGAAGGGGTTCTTATCCCTGACACAGGTATCCCCTACTGCTGTGTCATTCCCTATTGGCTAGGGTCGGACTGCACATCTAGGCTAATTCGGATTGGCTATTTTAAAGAGAACAGAGGCATGAGCCAGAGTGGCAGGATGAGTAATTTGGTGGGAAGGATGGTTACAGAACAGGTGACTCAGAATGACTAAGAACAGAGCAGGTGACCAAGGATGATTAAGGTCAGAGCAGGTGAACAAGGGTGACTAAGGTCAGAGCAGGTGATAGAGGGTAGGAGGAGGTTGTTTACTGAAACTAGGGGCAAGGAGACATAAAGAACAAGGAAATTCAACTTTAAAATGAAGAACAAAGAACGGGGAGCTGAACATACTGATACATTGGTTCTTTGGAGAGGATCTTGGAACTCTTACAGGCTAAAACCTTTGAGGAGGAATTTATGATATCCTACAATATTCCCCCTTTCAATTTTCGTAGTACTTCCTCTTCAAACTTTTTTAACATATCTTGTCTTTGCTGCTCGACTTAATCCTCTAAAAGAAAAAGCTAATCTGAATAGGGTGAAGGAGAGCTAAGGGAGGTTTTAGTAAATCCTGCTTCTATAAGTCTTTGCACTTGCCCACGGATGCATGGTATGACGCAACACCCAACAAGAATGAGTACATTCATTCTACAGAATGAATTCTCTTGCAGAACTACTACATTCTCTTGCAGAACTACTACAGCTGCAAGAGAAGTAAGAATTGAGGCTATGATTCCTTTCCATTTATTGAACCATTTTTCTAGCCACCGTGTGAGGGGTTCATTTACTCCTGAGTTTTTGGCTAACTCATTGGACAGGGCAGTTAGACTTTGCAATGCCTTTGTTATACTTCATCACGGGCGGTATTGTTTGGGATGAAGGTACAACATTGAGTTTTAATCATGACGCAAACTCCTCCTCTTTCTGCTAATATTATGTCTAAGGCTATTCTATTTTCCCAAGCCATCTGGCTAGTAGGCCCTAATTGCTCAGCTATTCCTTTAACAGTATCTCTAGTGTAGTTAATAAACTGCTGTTGGTTGTAATAAATGTAATTTATCCAATCTATGTTTTTATTCATTGTCACCCACCAAAATATTGACTCAAATCCTGCAGCTATTTGATCTCTGGCTTTAAATTTATCTGGTACTCCTCATAGGACTCCAGTTACATCTAAATAAATGTGAGAGTCACAAGACCCATAAAGGGCTTCCCTTGTTTTACGATACTGTATTTTTCCTCTCTCTGGTTGATGAAATGCCAGGGTGAAAGTGATAGCCAATTAAACTAGAGCACACGTGCTGCTCCAGTTACTTGGCAGAGAATCCAGTAAAGGCCCACCACAATACCACCATACATCTGCTCAGGGATGAACAAGGGCTGACTGATTGGTAAGGTCTTGGAAAGTCTTAAGCTCACTGCATTCTTTCAGGTCTCCAAGAAACACTAAGTTTCCTCCCTGTCGTGAGAGACAAGAAGTGAACTTAGTGTTGTGAGATGGAAGCTGGATGGCCTTCGGGGGCTGACCTGCAGAGTGTTGAACTTCGGGATATAGCAGAGAGAGAGAGCTTGGCATGACTTGTTACCCCAGGCTGTGTAATCCTGGAAAAGAGCTACCATGCAGCCCATGCCTGGTTGACTGGAGGACCACCCTAGTGGAAAGGGGTCAATCTGGGCCTCTGGTCTGCCGTCTGCTCAAGCATAACAATTGCTTTTGTTTAATGTGTGGATGGAATATTTGATCTATTCCAACCAGGCATTTACATTTTGATATCCTGTCTCTATTGATAAAATTTGTTTTAAATCATTTACTTCTACAACGTCTACTTTGGTCCTATCATTAGATGGAGGAGGAACAACCATTTCATTGTGAGAGGTTTTGGAAGAAGGCTTAGGGGAAAGTGTAGGCAGTGGGGGATCAATGAAATATATTTCAAAGGATCTGATAGAGTCTGTTCCTGAAACTTCATCCCCCATACCATAAAGCCGGCTTAAAGAAGGGAACCAGCTTAGAGAAGGGGAAAAGCTTTGAGGGTTTGGGATAATAACTTGTATTGGATTGCACTGCTTTAGCTGACAGCTAGGTGAAGCTGTTCCTTTAGTAAAATGAATGTATGGCTTTAGGAAATTACAACTACTGGTTGAGGCAGCCCATCCTTGCTCTTTAGTGGTCCACAGAACGTTGGACCAACTGCGGCATAAAAGCTCTGTCTATGGGGGGCAAGACTCGCAGTTGACGCTGGGGTCCTCATTGAAATCTTCCCAGACTAAATGATCCCAATTCACTAATGTCCAGTCTGAGGAGAACCAGGAAGGACAGAGGTGCTTTTCTGAAGTGGAGAGCTGTCTTTGACTTAAAATGTCTCCACAGGATGTAACACAGCAAGCATCAAATGTAATCATTTGAGGTGAAATTGACTTGGTTACATTAATAACTAGGTGGTCAGCAATAGAGCGAAGAAAGAAGTAATAGAATGGATGAAAGAAAGCTAAATTTTTCTTAGCTTTAGTGTGGTAGGGTTTTCCCCTGGGACTATGGCCCATGACTCTGGAGGGGGTGGTGCTTTCTTGACTCGGGTGTAATGGGTCCATCCATCTTCTGCTATTCGGACTGTGGTTTCAGTAGTTAGAAGCATTAGGTAAGGTCCTTCCCAGGCCGGTTCCAGTTTTTCCTTCTCTCCAACTTTTGATGGGGATGTGGTCCCCAGGCTGATGTTGGTGTACTGGAAACTCTAGAGGTGGCACCTGTGCTAAAAGACCTTTAGTTCTGAGGAAAGATAAAATGGAAGATAAACCAAGTATATAATTTCTGAGAAACTGATCTTTTGTTTCCAATGTAGGAAGATCAGTAGTAGAATGTAGATAAGGCGATCCATAAAGCATCTCTTAAGGGGCTAGGCCTATGTCTTTTCGGAGAACAGTTCAGACTCTTAACATGGTAATAGGCCTTTCTACTTTCCCCAGTGAAGATGGGTGCCAGGGCGTATGATATTCCCACGTTACATCCAGTACCTGGGATAATTTCTTAATGACATGTGCAGTGTAATGAGTCCTATTATCTGAATTAATGTTTTCTATTAATCTAAACCTGGGTATAATATTTTCAACTAATGCCTTGGCTACATTATTAGCAGTTGTACTTGAAAAGGGAATAGCTTCTACCCAATGAGTACGGTGATCTACTACTAATAATAAATACTTTAGACGACCAATTGGAGGCATCTCTGTGTGATCAATCTGGATAGTTTGGAATGGCCTTAAGCCTGGACTCCTTCCCCCAAGGTGTAAGCTTTTACTAAGCAACTGTCTGTAACCCATTTGGCCAGGGTATAAATTCCTATAAATTCCTATGCACTCATAAACTCTAAGGACTGCGTCACACATGGCTTGGGGCCCACAATGGGTCCCTTGATGCAGCTGGAACAAGATTTCCCTTATAAGGGGCTTGGATAACATTCTCTCTCGTCTAGCAATGTCCATTTTCCTTCTAAATTCTCTTTAGCACCTATTTTTATTAGTTTTTAGACCAAAGAAAGCCAAACACCATTTTATATTTGACAATGCTTCCTGTATGATTTTATACCAGGTAAGCTAAATTTCACCTTTATATTAGTGTGCCATTAATGTTAAACTCAATTTTTATAAAACCTTGTAGGCATATTTATCCAATTTTAATGTCTGACCATAAGGTAAAAATTTTTATAGACTCTTTCTAAGCCTTTATAATTTTTGTTAAAGAACAGTTTAGTGCTTTAAGAAAAACCCATTGTGCTTTTATTTTAATGTCCAGGTTACAGAAAAACTGTACCAGTCAGCCTGAGCTCTTGTTATTTGAGTAACTTCGCAAGGAACTTGGGTACCCTCTTTAGTGAAAATCATAATATTCGGAGGCTTTTTTGCATACTAGGAATAGGAAAAAGTGTGTGAGAGGATAACCAGAGAATCATGTTTTCTGGACAGGGCACGCTGTACTGCACACTGTAATACACAGTAAATGTATTACTATAAGCAGTAATATATTTAAAAAGTGTGCCATCTGGGTCAAAGAAAACAAAAAACAAAACACCACAAAACCTGTATAGGGAATCCATTCTGCTATTTTCTAGCTTTATAATCTTGCACCATATTCTTAATATTTCTTTACCTTATTTTTATCATATGTTAAATGAAAGGAATAAATATATCCTACAGATATTTTAAAGCTTAAAAAGATGTAAAACTATTACCACATTTCTTGTTGTACAATGTTAACTCAGTTGTAATTAGTACTAGTACCACAATATATCATGTGTTTTATGCATAAAATTAGAATATGCAAAAATATTGTAAAATTTTGGAAGCATATTATTGTAAAAAGTTTCACTACATTTTTATATTTATATTTTTTACTTATGCTTTTTTATATTTAATTTTTTTCTTATACTTAAATGTTAATGCATACTTGTTTTATTTTCATTTTGTTATTTCTTAAATAACTTGGAACCCTTTGGCTCAGAAACATTTTTTTCCTTTCACTGATAGGCATTATTGAATCCCTTTAGGAGACTCTAAAGACTGAAGTCTGGAAAACAATCAGTTAACATTATACCAGATTGTGACTACAACCCATTAAAAAAATACAGGAATAGCCTTGAATGCTATAAAAGAGGAAAAGCCTAAAATAGCCTGTAGTGGTGAATCCCCAAAAATCTTGGTCTTGTAAGTGATCAAGGAGGGGTAAATGTATGATGAACTCTAACGTCTTGAAATAGGGTTCTGTCATTTTCAGGGCCTACATTGGGCAATTTAAAAATGAAATGTCAACTGAATTTAAAAGTCCACATAGAAAAATTATAATATCTTCCAAGTACTAATATAAAAATACTCTAAGAAGATAAGATCATGAAAATCTAGGGGGAGAATGTTTTATACTAAGATTCAGACTCCTACTATCACGAAGATAAGTGGTAGAGAATTATAACTCATCTCTGGTTCCCCAGATTATTTTATCAGTATTGAACATAAATTAACATAGGCAAATACAAAACACACCAGTAAATAAATTTGTTCAGGTGGTTGTTTTTCATGAAGAACATATATTAAGCAGCCACTGTGAAGAAGGATTTGTGAAAGTGTTGAACGTAAATGCCTTCTGCTGGGTAATGCCCTTTTACATTTTACTGTATCTTTCACACCATTCATAGATGTGTCTTCATGTGCTGTCAGATATATAGTGCAGTAGAAAATGCATTCTTATCTAGATCGATCATATATTGTATATCACATATCATATACTTATAAATAGATCTATTATCTCTGTGGCTTAGAGATATGCACCTATCATTACTCCAATGTTGGTGTGAGCAGTACTGTTTTCAGAGAGAGAGATAACAGTAAATTAACCACTTACAAGGCAATATCATTTTCTCAATATCATCAAATTCTATATCTTAAGAAGTTTTATTTTATTTTATTTTATTTTTGAGACGGAGTCTCGCTCTGTCGCCCAGGCTGGAGTGCAGTGGCGCGATCTCGGCTCACTGCAAGCTCCGCCTCCCGGGTTCACACCATTCTCCTGCCTCAGTCTCCCGAGTAGCTGGGACTACAGGCGCCCACAACCGCGCCCGGCTAATTTTTTGTATTTTTAGTAGAGACGGGGTTTCACCGTGGTCTCGATCTCCTGACCTTGTGATCCGCCCGCCTCGGCCTCCCAAAGTGCTGGGATTACAGGCGTGAGCCACCGCGCCCGGCCCAAGAAGTTTTAAAATAAAGAATACAAAGTAGGAAATTTAAAAAAAAATACAATGGAGAAAGAATATTTAAAATCAATAAAGTTTATTTCATGAGTTTTTATTATCATTACAGTTTACTTCACATCAATCAACTGACCTTTCCCATAGGTCAAGTTGATTTGCTTTAAGATTACAGTGAATCCACTTGTAAGTGTATAGAGACAGGGCTAAAGTGGTAACAGTGTCATAAGTTTACTCTGTTTCTAGGAAAGAGCATTTCTTATGACTACAGAAACCTGACCAGGCTTCAGATACCAACTCTTCAGTTTTGACATAGCTGCCTTCACTTCTTTGTTTCTTAGCGTGTAGATTACAGGGTTTAAAATAGGCGTGAAGATGGTGTAGAATACAGCAAGGACTTTGTCAACTGAGTAACTGCTGAAGGGCCACACGTAGATGAAAATGCACGGTCCAAAGAATAAAGTGACCACAGTGATGTGAGCAGTCAATGTGGAGCGGGCCTTCGCCATGCTCGCAGAGGAGCGATTCCTAACTGTAACAAGTATTACAGTGTAGGAGACAACCAAGAGGAGAAAGGAACTCAGAGAGAGAAAGCCACTATCTGCAACTATTAGTAGGCTGACAACATAAGTGTCTGTGCAGGCTAACTTGGTCACTAGAGGAAGGTCACAGAAAAAACTATCTACCTTATTAGGACCACAAAATGGCAGGTTAACAGTGAATGCTAACTGGCTGGTAGTATGGATGAAGCCCACAAACCAGGAAATGAGGACGAGCACAACACATACGCGGCGGCTCATGATCGTCATGTAGTGGAGAGGTTTGCATATAGCAACATAACGGTCATAGGCCATGGAAACTAGGAGCACCATTTCACTGCCAGTGAAGAGATGAGCAAAGAAAATCTGGGCCAGGCAGGCATCAAAAGAAATAGTCTTGCGCTCAACCAGGGAGTCTGCAATCATTTTAGGGGTAGCAAAAGAGGCAACACATACGTCTATAAATGACAGGTTTGCAAGCAGAAAGTACATAGGGGTGTGAAGGCGGGAATCTGAGGTCACAGTGAGGATGATGAGAAAGTTGCCCAACAGAATTGCTAGATAAAATAGTGAAAATATAAGAAACAAGAAAGGTTGGAGCTCTCTTGAACTAGACAGTCCCAGCAATACAAATTCTGTCACCCGAGAATGATTTGTCTCATTCATTGATTTTGGAAGGGACTTAGTTTCAGTTGCCTGAATAGGAGAGAAACAGAGGTCAGTTAATGAAGTGAGCATGGGTTTGATGTTCCAATTACACTTAAACTTTTCAGAATTGCAATTCCTATTCCTATTTATGTGTCTGGGTTTTCATGAGTTATTACAAATTATACAGCTAATGCAGCTAAGTATGGAAGGTTGAGTTAAAAGGGAGCATTGTCAAGGAGATGTTCAACCAACTTGGATATCTAAATACATGAATTTAAGAAATAAATCGACAATTTAAAAATGAATTTGAGCATCTGAAGTTTTTGTGATACTACAGAAATCCAGTCTAAAAATCTATAGAGACAAAATCTAAACCAATTTTTCTAAAGTAAATGATGTAAAAATTTTTTAAACATCTGCCACAGAGGAAGATAATTTCACAAACTTAATGATGACTAAAAAAGTTAGACACAGAAGAGTATACACTGTGTTGGTCTATTTCAATGAAGTTCAAAAATGGCAAAACTAAGGTGTAGAAAAACCACATAGCAGTTATCCTTAAGGGACAGGAAGTGGAAACGAGAGGGGCTTCTGAAGGGTTGGTAATATTCTTTCTTGATGTGGTTGATAGTTACATGGGAGTGTTTACTTTATGAAAACTTACTGAAATATGAACTTTTGCTTTTTTCACTTTTGTCTACATAAGTTGCATAATTAAGAAAATTAAAACAAGAGAGAAAGAGAGGCAGCATTAGATTTGTGTAAGAGAGCTCACAGGAGGAATCATTGCCTTAAGTGATTATATCTTATTTCTTCTCTACAGTTAAAAATTATATAAACTACAGTACAAAACCCTGGCAAAATTGAAGGCCCCAAATATTATTGAAACTCTTTTATGATTCAGCTCTTCATGGAGTTCTACTTTATCGTGAAACCTAGCACACTGGTTCCTTTCAATTAATCCCTGAAGCTATGAAGCTTCTTTAAACTTACACATTGGTGTTATTAACCATAGACATTTTATTAAGCTATGATTGACATTTGATTTGATGTGATGTGGCTTAACAATTTATAAGTTATATTGCTTGCTATAAATACTAATATAACTAATAAGGTATGTTATTACGAATTCAGACCAGGAAAAATCTGATTTTTCTTTTCTACTCAGTTACTCTATATTCTATGTTATCAGAACTTTCTTCCTTTTATGTTACTTTTATTTGTAGAAGCTATTTAGAACTTAGAAAGGTTTATGGTAAATAAAAAAAAATAAAATGTGCATTGTAAAGGAGCATTATATTATCTGATTTTGAAGAATCTTTCTCTACATCTTAATCAGCTCTTGGGAGAGGATCTCTTATATTTTACTCATTTCTAACCACTTGCAATTTTTGATACTAATGTCTTCTTAGATTGTAACTGCAAATTGCTTAGTCTCTCCTTGGGTTAGAATGGAGGGTTTATGTGTAAGAACAGAACATGTGATAAATAGTTTTAACTCCCAGAAACCAAATGTAGACTCACCTCTGTATTTCAAATCTCCAATTCTCCCCCCAAAAATACAAATTTTCTCCATTATTTGCAGGTGATGTGTTCCAAGACCCCTAGTGGATGCTTGAAACCACTGATAGTACTGAACCCTATATAAGCTATATTTTTCCTATACATGCATACCTAAGATAAAGTTTAATTTATAAATTAGGCTCAGTGAGCGATGAACAGTAATAACTAAAATAAAATAAAAAATTACAACAATATACTGTAATAATGTTTATGTGAATGTGTTTCTTTTTTTCTCTCTCTCTCTCAAAATAGGTTAATGTTTTTGGACCACAGTGGACCTCAGGTAACTGAAACTGCTGAAAATAAAACCATGGATAGGGGGGACTCTTGTATTATCACAGATTGTATCAAAACTATGGCTCTAGGCTTTTTAGAAGAGTTTAACAGGTGGAACTTGTAGGTAGAGCAGGCTACAGAAAAAAATACACCAATCTCGCTTTCTTCTCACTTCCCAGAAGCCCTGGCCCTTCAATCCTGTGACATAAATACTGCATTGAATCCCTAAGGCATGAATAGAAGTAAAATCTAACAAAATCAGTGAATAAGAGTTCATAGGTACTCCATCAGAAAGAGCAAAGCCATAAGCACAGGGAATGAGTGTCCTAGGGAGACCCTCCGGTGCTACAGCAGATAAGGGCATCAGGAGGCATTTCTGAGCACAGAAACTTCCTGGCGTCTTTAGGCTAAAACACCTAATCCAACTGTGTGAAAGACAGTCATAAGAATCATCCTCCCAGTAGCTTTTCTGACTCTTTTGCAGAGCTCTATTGTTCCATTTTCATCGGCTTCTTCAGGTGCTCAGAAAAAGACTCTGTTTTTCACGGAGAAAAACATTGGGCAAATTGATTCAACCAAGAACTTTCTTAGTACATAAGATGAAAGTGGTGGAACACATGAACTCTAAACTTGTTTCTTACCTATATCCATTCTTGTTTAGTTCACTTGCTTTATATAAATTTAAATGCCTGCTTTTCCCCAGGCACTGTGCTATGCACTGGTGATAAAGCAGTTAGGTTTATAACTTGCCTCCCTAAAAATTATTTGCTAATATTAATAACTCTTTGTTTATTTAGACAAGCTGATGAATTCACTTCCCTTTACCCCCAGTACATTCCCTATTAGATAAAATTGACTGTCTTTTTTTTCCCAATAAAATCACTGTACTTCAGTGAAAACAAAGCTATTATTTTAAAATGTTCTATGTTGTATCATTGGGTAACTGTGTGATGCTGAGCAGTTCCTTTAGCCTTTCAAGACTATTATGATCAAATATTAAATCTTGAGGCTATTAACCTCAAAGAGACACTAAACATATTTCTTAAAAGATTATGTAGATGAAAATTATTTAACCAACTGTAGTGACTAAGTATATGTATGCATTCTTAGTAATGTATTATTTTAGATCAGAAGAAGAAAATATTTTCCCATAATTTTACATTATGTGGTCTGACTCACACAAGAATGAGTTTCCAATAAGTAGATGTGCTTATGTAAAGACCTTTTTTAAAAAGAAGTTCTTGAAAATTTGAAGATGGATTAATGCATGTATAAAGGGCTGTGCTAGGCAAACCTCAGTTCCCTCCTATTTTAAATTCTGTCAAGTGAATCTTGCCTCAATATTTCTATCTCAGATATTATGACTGACAGATGAAGTGAAATAAATAGGTATCATATGCAGGGGTCACCAAACTCTACCAGTTCAAAGAGGTATCTTTCACAAACTTCCCAATATTGCTGTTCCCCTGACCCTCCCACTCCAAATGCAGATCAGAGAAATAGCAGTCTCTGTTATAGACTATATTAGAGACAAACGCTGGTGCATGGTCTTCAGAAGGATGCTGACAAAACACTTTCACTTACCTAAGATGAAATGGAAAGTGTGGAGCTATCCTATAATCTATAGTCATTAATGCTTGGGAAGAATTTCATTGTTATTCCACATCTCCTAAGAAAACAGAACAATCCCTGAGGAGGTAAGTCATAAAGAATTTACTTCTAAATAAGACAGAAGTGGATTCAGGGTGTCTGTAGCTGAGTTGTCTTCAAGGAGGTGAGACGGGTCTGAATGCTGTATCTTCATCTAAGTCTTAGGCAACTAGAGGAGCATTTGGAGCAGTCGGGAATCTGAAAGGAGAAAAAGAGTAGACTGAAAAGAAATGCTGAAAACAAAATCTTCTGCTTCACAGTTTTGCAAAGGATTCAGCCTCACTGGAGCTATAAACTGGAGACTGTTTTAGGAAGTACCACCAATAATAGTGATTTTTGTGTGATTTGGGACCTGTAAAGACTCTGAAGTAGTAGGAATATTGCATCATTTTATCCAAAATTTCATCAGGGAAGATTTAGGGTTTTCTTCCTTTCATCTGACTTTCCCTTGATTCAAAGTGTAGGTGACTTTTTACTTGCTTCTCACAGATGTGTTTTATATATATATATATAAAATCATTACATAACTAAATCAAACATCTTGTACAGTAGTGATATAATGAATTTGCCATAATAGTAGTAATATTTTACAATATATTTTAAGGAATTATACATGGGATAGCTTTTGTTCACAAATAGAATATATATCCAGCAAGAAATGTTGAATTTCATTAGTGGTTTATATTACTACTTTCTAGTCATCGATTAAGAAGGACCATTGTAAACTATAAGCTTTAAAAACCTGAAGTTCAGATCAATGGATGCTGTCCAACGACATTATGGACTATTAAAAATGTATTAGCCATATTGAGTACAATGTACACTACTTGTGTTTGTGGATGATAGGTGCGCTAAAAATCTTATACTTCACTACTATATAATTTATCAGTGTAACCAAAAACCACTTGTATCCTAAAAGCTATTGAAATAAAAGAATACATTAATTTTTAAAAATGAAATACATATATTAGCCTAGGATATAGAAAATATATTTTCCAATTCTATCTTTCACTAAATAACTTTATAATTGTAAGTAAATTACATGCCCTCCCAGGTGCTCTGTGTTTCCTCAAAAAAGAGTAGAATTCCCTCTCCCAAACGCATTGTCCAGTTTTTGAAAAACATGATCCAAAATGAGTAAGTCAATTCAAAGATAAGAATAATTATAAAAGATTATATTGAAATTAATGTATATCCAATTAAAATGGTAAAACACCTGGTTTTAATAAAGTCATGCAGCAATTACTCTTCGGAGTTAGGTATTGGGACAACAGTAGGTAAAATGGGCACAGACTATTCAAAGATTAATTTAAAACAATATGGAGGAAAATTGACTGTCTCTGGTCTCTGTTCTCTGTTCTGACTCAATCCCTGTCCTTGGCCTTAAAATGTCAGCACCTACCCAGGAAAACAAACTTCACCGGGAGCCATTGGATGAGGGACAAAGATAGAGAACCCATGTCTTTCCAGACTTCAGTCCTCACCCTTTACACTCAAGTATCAGTATACTCAGCACACTGATATAAGAAAAGCCATCACAATTATTACAAGCTAATTAGGAATTTGACGTCACTGGGCTGTAGTGACCAAAAGACCCAGAGGAGAGTTGTGATGGCAGAAATCACCTTAATCAGGGATAATTATGTGAGACAATTTGTTTGCCCACAAGAATTAAGTGCATCACCTTGAGGATTTCGCAAACGGAAGAAGCAGCAGGCCTAATGGAAATGCTTTGTTCTGTAAGAGATGTAACACTTTTTTTTTTTAAAGCAATGAGTAATTTTGTTAGCTAATTCTTTATGCTTCTGAAGAGGTTTAGAAAAGCACTATTGGGAGTGTCAAAAAATGATGGGGATTCATCATGTGACTGTGCATATTACATGGCAAACACCTTGGCATTTTGATAGCTTCACAAGAGCCATATGCTTGGTTTCTAGGGCAAGGATTCTAGAGTAAAAAAGTGAAAGCTGCTTTATTAATACAATAGAAATGCTGTATCCTACAGAGTAGATTCTAGTAAAGAAACTCCAAATAATTTTGCAAAAATTTATATTTCTGAGTTCAAATAAAGAATCTGAGCATTAATGGGACTCTAGATTCATAACACAAAACTCAAAACTCTGGTACCATGCAATCTAGATGTGTCATGATAAAAGGTCCTCTGTGCACCCCCTTTACAGATAGCCACTTCCCCTTCCTCAAACACCTAGAAACCATTAATCTGTTTTCTGTGCCTACAGATTTGCCTTTTCCAGAACATGATACAAATGAAATTGTACAATGTATAGCCTTTTCAACTGTCTTCTTTCATTTAGCAATACACATTTAAGATTCATTCTTCTTGTTGCATGGATTAATAGCTCATTCTTTTTTATCATGGAATAGTATCCCATTGTATTATCTACCACAGTTTGAGTATCCATTTTTATATTGAAGGACTTCTTGGTTGCTTTCTCTCTGTTTTTGGTGATTATGAATAAAACTGCTATAAACATTTGTTTGTAGGTTTCTATGTTTATGTTATTTTTCAGGTCAGGTGGAAGATACGATTAGATAAGAAGATATGTTTGATTCTATCTATTTTAAACTCTGAAATTAGGTGCAAACAGATAAGGATTGGTATGTCTTCATGACTGATTAAGCACTTTATCACATGACATGCTTCTCTTTACTTTTGATTATATTTTTTCTTCTGAAATCTACAGTCAGATATTGATATGACTGCTTTAGCTCCTTTATAATTACTATTTGCATTGTATTGTACATCTTTGTTCATCTTTTTATGTTTAAGTAGTCTGTGTCTTTATATTTAAAATGGATTCAAGGTAGGCAGCAAATAGTTGGCTCTTGCTTGCGTTGTTCATTCTAGCAATGTCTGCCTTTTAGTAGACTTCTAATACTGTTTACATATAATGTGAATGATATGTTCAGTTTATATCTACTACGTTGCTATTGTTTTTTTAATTTGGGACTTCCTTAACTTTCCATTTTTGTAGTAGAATTCTGTCAACCATGATATGCCTTGCTTTTGTTTGACTTGAAAAGTTTTCACTTCTCTTTCATTTTGAAGGATATTTTTCATACTTAAATGATTGTGTTGACTGTGTTGTTTTCGTTCTGTTTTTTAACA
This sequence comes from Macaca mulatta, assembly GCF_049350105.2. Classification (NCBI taxonomy): domain Eukaryota; kingdom Metazoa; phylum Chordata; class Mammalia; order Primates; family Cercopithecidae; genus Macaca; species Macaca mulatta. The sequence goes on from NC_133412.1 coordinate 92,683,347, forward strand.
ATTGTAATCCCGTTTTATACTAGTAAGTATTCAGTTATTTGAATTCTGGTTTTTCAGCATGTGGTTGTTCTTTTATCCATAGCCACTGTAAGATGTTTTCTGTATGACAAGTTTCCCGTATGAATTGTGATATGTCTTCTTGTGATTTTCTTTTGATTTATCTTGCTTGAGGTTGGTAGAACTTCTTGACTTTTTTAATTATAACTTTCAATCAAATTCAGAACATTTTGGTCCCCATTTTTAAATATATATTTTCCTATATGTTCCTTTTATCCTTTCCTCTGGAACTCCAATTACATATGTGTTAGGCCAATTGGCATTCTCTTACATATTACTGTGACTCTGTTCAATTTTTTCTTTCATATCTTTGTCTCTGTACTTTGGTTTAGAGATTTTCTATTGCTGTGTCTTCTAGTTTACTGATAATTTCCTTTGTGGTGTCTAACATTTTTCACCTCATGAAATTTTGATGTTGTTAATATATTCCATTCCTCTCTTCATTCTGTTTATATTTTTATTTATATATTTGAGCATATTTATGAGAGCTCTCTTAAAGTTATTTTATTCTAATTTCCACATCTTGATAATTTCTGAGCTTATCTGAATCAATTTCCAATTCTACTCATTATGATGTATATTTTTATGCTTCATCACATTTATTGATGGTGGAAACTAAAAATATTTCTGAGTGCTGGATTCTTTCTTTTTTTATTCAAAAGTAGTAGTCTTTGTTCAGTCAGCAAAGTTACTTATGGGCTAGGCTAATTATGTCATTTTATTTTAAAATATTTTAGGATGAGTTTAGAGTAGACTTCTCTAAGCTACTTTAGCCTTGGTATTAAGGAATTATCTGATATTTAAGGAATTGCCCAGGATCGACTAAGGTCTTAGGTATTTTTATGTTATGTTATTTATTTATTTAGATGGAATTTTCACTCTTGTTGCCCAGGCTGGAATGCAATGGTGCTATCTCGACTCACCGCAACCTCTGCCTCCTGGGTTCAACTCATTCTCCTGCCTCAGCCTCCCAAGTAGCTGGGATTACAGGCATCTGCCACCAAGCCCGGCTAATTGTATTTTCAGTAGAGACAGAGTTTCTCCATGTTGGTCACGCTGGTCTCGAACTCCCAACCTGAGGTGATCTACCCGCCTTGGCCTCCCAAAGTCCTGGGATTACAGACATGAGCCACCGCGCCTGGCCAGTCTTGGGAATTCTTTAAACTCACGAAGTTATAGAGTTCCTATATCCCATTGTAAGGATATAGAATTTTTAACTCTCTCAGTTCAGCTTATAGCTCTACAAAATTTTTCCTAGATTTTAGGAGCTTTAGCCTTTGTTTACTCATCTTACTATTCAATAACTCAAGTGGGCCCCATAGAAATGTCTGGAGAGTTTTTTCTGTGTAATTTTTCTGTTTTGTGGTGGTGGTTGTTGTTGTCCTGGATGTAGATTTTGGCCATCATCAACCTTCTGAGCTCCATTTTCTGTATTCTCACTCATCAGTCAGTTGTGCCCTGCTTTGAATTACCTGTGCTGCCCTGAAATGTAGAAAGTACCTCCGTGGAGGAAACTGGGTTGATCATAACATTAACCTTATGTTTTATTCTCTCAAGGATCTTAGTCTTGTGTTGCATGTAGACCAGTGATTAAACACAATGTAGTGATATATTTTATCCAGTTTTCTTGTTGCATAATTATGAAGGGAAATTAAATCCAGTAGTACCTCATGGCTGGAAGTGGAAATTCATACTGTCTTTTTTTTTAAATAAAAAAAATCATGAATACTGTTTACTTCTCTTTTAAAATGATTTATAATTCATTTACCATGAAATTTACCCTTTTAAAGTGTACAGTTCAGTAAATTTTATCATATTAACAAGGTTATGCAGCTATCACTACTGTCTAACTCTAAAACATTTTCCACAACCCCAAAAGAAACCCTGTAACCACTAGCATTTACTTCCCATTTTCCCTAAATGCAGCCCTTGGATACCATTAAACTATTTTCTGACTCTTTGGGATTGTCTATTCTGGACATTTTAATAAGTGATATGACATAATAATAATGTGTCTGGCTTCCTTAACTTGGCATATTGTTTTTAAGTTTCATCCATGTTATGGCATGTATCAATACCATATTCCCTCTTATAGCTATGTAATATTCCATTGTAAGGATATAGAAATTTTGTTTATTCATTCATCAGTTGATGGGAATTTGGGTTGTTTCCAGTTTTGATTGTTGATAGTACTGCTGCTATGAATACTTGCGTACAAGTTTTTGGATAAACATCTTCTTTCTCTGAAATGAAATAAAATGAAATAGAAACCTATGAACTCTGACTAGAATTGGAATTTCTGGGGCATATGTTTCACTTTTTAGGGAACTACCCAGCAGATTTCCAGAGTGACTACACCAATTTACATTCTTACAGGCAACAGATGAGGAATTTAATTTCTTGACAATTTTGACAGCATTTGTTATCTTCCATTCTTTAAATTACTTACAGCTATCCTAATGGTTGTGAATTGGTATATCATTGTAGTTTAAATTTCCATTTTATTAACAACTAATGGTGTTGAGCAATATTATGTGGTTAAGTTTATGTGCATATCTTGTTTGGAGAAAAGTCTATTCAAATTCATTGCCCATTTTTAAGTGGGTTATTTGTCTTTAGTTGTTATTTTTTAGAGTTCTTTATATATTCTGGATACAAGACCCATGTCAGACATAAGTTCACAATCTTTTTTTCATTTGGTGAGTTTTCTTTGAACTTTCTAGATTGTGTCATTTAAACCTCAACAGTTTTTAATTTTGATAAAATTAATTATCTATTTTTCTTTGGTTAATTGTGTTTTAGGTGTCAAATCAGAGAATTATTGCCTAATCCAAAGTCACAAAGATTTACATATGTTTTAGTATGTTGTGTTTTCATTTTCATCTTAAAGCATTTTATAATTTCCCTTGTAATTCTTTCTTTGGTCCAATGGATATTAGAAATATGTTGTTGAACTTCCACTATTTGTTAATTTTTCAAGTTTTACTGTGTTACTGATCTCTAATTTCATTCCATTGTAATCAGAAAACATAGTTGGCATGATTTTAATCCTTTTAAATTTAGTGAGACTTCGTTTAGGGCCTAATATATGGTCTATCCTGGAGAATGTTCTATGTGCACTTGAGGAAACTATGTATTCTACTGTTGTTTGGTGGAGTGTTCTATAAACACATTGTCTATTTGGCTTACAGAGTTTTTCAAGTCTTTTATTTCCTTGCTGATTTTCTATCTTAGTGCTCTACTTAAAATTAAAAGTATTAACATTTTTGTCCATTATTGTCAGTCTATTTCTCCCTTGAATTATGTAAGTTTTTTCTTTATGTATTTCAGGACTCTGTTGGCATTTAATGAAATAATAACATACACACATGTGTACCAAGTTGTTTAATCTTCTTGATGGGTTTATGCTTGTATCATTACACAATGTTCTTTCTCTTTCTCTATTAAGACTTTTTGTTATAAAGTCCATTTTATCTGATGTTGACATATCCACTCCAACTCTCTTTTGCTTACAGTTGGCATAGTTTCTCTTTTTTCATGAATCTTCTGTCAACCTATTTGTATGTTTGAATCAAAAGTGAGTTTTTTTATAGGCATCACATAGATAAGTCGTGTTTTCAATCAATGCTGCTTATATCTGCCTTTTAATTGAAGTATTTAATCTATTTATATTTAGTCATTAATAATAAGGTAGGGCATCTTCTACTCTGTTATTTGTTTCTGTATGTCTCATATCTTTTATGTTTCTCTATTTCTTATTAATTCTTCCTTCATGTTAAACATATATTTGCTAGCATATTGGTTTAATTCTCTTTTATTAGTGGTTTCCATGGAGCTTACAATTATCACCTTAACTTACAACAATCAAATTTAGATTAATATCTATTTAATTTCAAAAATATTTTTAAAACTTTGCTTCTGATATATAGCTCTGTTTTTTCCTCTTCTCCCGGCTGTTATTGTCATGCAAATTACATCTTTATATATTTTGAGCTGAACAACAAGTGGGTTTGTAGGTGTTTCTTTGTGAAGTTATCTTCTAAATCAGATAAGAGAAAAAAGTATTACAAATAAAATATATATTTATGTATTTTACATTGACATATGCCTTTACCTTTATTAGTCCTCTTTATTTCTTCATAAGTATTCAAGTTACTGTCTAGGACTTTTATTTCAACCTAACGGGCTCTTTTTAGTATTTACTGTTAAGAACCAGACTACTTTTCTTTAATAAATGTTCCCTGGGTTGCTGTAAGCCTTTCTTTAATCTCCAGGGTTTGGAAACTGTGGCTCTGTAAATTTTTGTCAATTTTTCATTTCTTTATTGAAGAGGGATTTTTGTTTAGCTCCTTGCTTTATCATTTTTGGTGGCATAACACTCTATTTTGTAGGGTGTTTTTTCTTTTACCATTTTTACTGGATAGATATTCGGTAGAAAATAAATCATTCTACCAAAAATGCACATGCACTTGTGTGTTCATCACTGCACTATTCACAATAGCAAAGACATGGAATCAACCCAGGTGCCCATCAATGGTATAACAGATTGGATTTTTTAAATGGTAAATATATACCATGGAATACTACACAACTATAAAAAAGTGTGAAATCGTTATTTGCAGCAACGTGGATAGAGCTGGAGGCCATAATCCTAAGTAAATTAACTCAGAAACAGAAAACCAAGTATAACACGTTCTTACTTAGAAGTAGGAGTTAAACATTGAGCTCATATAAATATAAATATGGTAACAATAGACACTGTGGACTATAAGAGGGTGAAAAGGGAGCTTGGTTTAAAAACCGCCTATCAGGTAGTATGCTTACTACCTGTGAGATCCATACTCAGTATTTAAGTTTTGGAGTATGGATCTCATCACATGTGTGAGCATCACACAAGATTCCCCTCTACACATATATCCCCTGTATCTAAAATTAAAATTGAAAAGAAAAAAAAGTCTCCAGGGATTTTCATGATCAGATAAATTTGACAACCCCTCAACTGGTTGACCTCTAAAGTCCTTTCGAATTAGATGTGCTGAGAACCTCACCTCCTCACCTCATGTGCTGTGAACCTCACCTCCTTCTACTTTAGGTTTACATTTTTGGCTTTTTTGTTAAAATTATTTTTGCCTTCTGAATTGGTATTTCAAATAAGTTGAGCAGATAACAGTGTCATTCCTAGATAGCATTGTGGGTTTATGGCTGATTTAAACTTTGCAGTCATATACACTTTTTATATTCCTTATTTATGAAAGTTTTCTTTACAACAATAACTATTTTTAAACAGTTTTTTCTACCTATTGAAGTAACTATATATAGTATGTATATATACATACTATATACATATACATACTATATCTACATACCATATATACATATATACATACATAAAACTATATACATACTATATGTAGTTTTTTTATTCTGTTAATACAGGGAATTATATTAAATTATAATCAAATGTTCATTCAGTTCACCATCAACATTGCATTGCTGTGTAATCTCAAATGGATAATATTTTATTATGTTTTCCTGAATTTGTACTGCTCTGTTTTTAAAGGAATTTTGTATTTTTGTTTTTGAGTGAGATTGGCCTATAATTTTTCCTTCTTAGATGACCCTTTTCAAATTTTGAAGTCAGAATTATTCTAGCTCATTATGTGAGTGGAGCAACGTTCTCTCAGAAAGAGGAAACAATGTCAGTCTGTTTCAGATGATACTTTATTAATTTTTTAATTTTAATTTTCAATTTTGTGGGTAGATAGTAGGTGTTCAGATGATACTCTTGCACTGAGAAAATCAACAGTTTCTTTTCTCCTTATGATTCGCTTTGCCCATTTATATTTTCCAGAGTTCATCATGTTCAAAATACATATATATATATATGCTATATATATATATATATATGCATTTAGTTTTATGTTACAAAATCAAGAAAGAAAGTATTCAAGATAGACTCCTAGAAATACAATTATCAGCTCATGAATATGGACATAATTTGATAAATACAGCAAATTGCTTTATAAAAGTTGTTCAGTAATTTTTGACCAAATAGAGCTTCCATGTTTTCAAATTTTCAGTCTTATTTAGTAATATCCTTTTGTTTTACTCTTTATTAATCTAATAGGAGTTCATTTTTATTATCTATTAGATTTTTTTTGCTACTTTTGTTTTCTATTTATATATATTTAAAAATATTCTACTCATAATGTTTGACTCACAAAACTTTATAAGTAATAAAATAAGTTCAAGAGAGAGCGTTAAGTTCTAAAAACATATATAATGGGTAAGCGAACATATGCCAATGTTCTCTTGGCATGAGTCTTGGCTGTGTCTTGATTTTAACCTGCTAAGAGATGTTAACACACGTAAAGAAAGACTATATCCAGCACCAATTGTGTGGATAAATAACAGAGGAAGTAATTAAGATAACGGATAGCAGTGACTATCTCAACATTGTTCAGGTAGATCTTTTTCTATCAGTCTTTCAGAGTCTGGTAACCTCACACATGCCAAGCAAATAACCAAAACTTTTCAATTAACACAGATTTATCAAACCACTCCCAAGTAATTTGACTTCTGTTCTAATCATGATGCTGTGGTTAATTAACTTCACAATTTTATTTTTTATTGTAATTTGACAAATTTCTTCAAATTTCTTGCAATTAACAATTTGGGGTTTCTAGGTCTATGAGTATGGGGTCAAAACTTAAACTGGCACAATTCATTAAGTTAATATCACTTATCTGATTTTCTGGTGGTTTGCCAGCTAAATGTCCTCTCCTGGCCATGTAATTCTGCAACCTTTATAAAGATTAAGTCCTTTTTCATTATACATTTCTGTGATTCTTTGCTTCTTTAATATGCAATTATTTCTACAAGGCCAAAGGCCTTTCTTCATCTCTTTTGTGTGTACACATATTCTGAAATAAGTTAAGTTTTAAGAATTGCTAAAATGCATTGAGTTGCTTTAGACAAAACTGAACATTAACACAATGGGATTATTATTAGGTTGGTGCAAACATAATTGTGGTTTTTGCAATTACTTTTAGTTATGAAAACTGCAATTACTTTTGCACTAACCTACAAATTCAACGTGTGTTTTATTATATATTCTACTTGCCCTTATTATCTGTTAATAAACATTTTATTGCTATCCTGATAAGCTTAAAAGCTTTTATGGAACAAGGGCCTATGACTTTTACCTCTTTACTTAGATAACTGTCATTGCCCATTATAATTCTATTGATAGAAACCTTTAATCAATGTCAGTTTAGTAAAGTAGCACCCAATGAAGTAATTCCACACTTGGAAAAGTAAATGTGAAAAGAAGATCAGATTGTTACAGAGTGCAATGAATGAGTCACATAAGCTAAGACTTAGAGATGGACAATCTAGTTTTTCACTGGCTTCCAATCCCATCATTCAAAATGCCACATTTGTGAAAAACAAGGGTAGAAATCACCTGAATATCAATTGCTCTGGGAAGCGTATCTTTTTTATGGCACTTGCTACATGTGCTTGCATGTTAAACTTTTGATACATTAACAACTATGGTAAAAAAAAAAATAGGACAATATTTGCCCTAGGGACTCATGATCTATTTTAAGTAATAAAAACAAAACACATAATCATATCTTTAGTTCAAAAATTACAAGTTTGAATTGGAAGCTATCATAAACAGAATAAACTCTTCAAGCTCGAATTTTATGATGCAGTGATGACAGTGCCAGATGCTGTGGCTGATCAAAGACTGAATCAATCATGTGATGACCCTCTTTCTCTTATTCTTTCTAATGTTTGATGAGCTATTTCTGAAGTTTCAATTAAAGTTTGAGAAAAAGAGAAGCATGTGATATATTTTCTAATTACCAATGTATATATTTTCTGCAACTACTTTGAAAATTACACTCCCAAATGAAATTAAGTAAACAAAATCACTGGCTATTCAGATACCTTGCAGTCATTGTCAGTTGATGACAGGTTTATTATTAGTGGCGTAATGAGAGTTTGTAAGTGCTATGACATTTCTTCCAGAGAGTGTAAGAGTAGTCTTCTAATTTTAACTATGGACTTGGTTATATTTATTATCCTATAATTGATACTATAGTATTTCATATGTTTAAATTCTAGCACAAATAATAAGTATGACAAAAGACAGATTTGATAAGCATTAATGCCTTATTTGTGAATATAAAATTTTACCTTTATAACATTAAGTTGTTAGCCAGAATCATTATGAACTGTAACTGATGAGGTAAAGCAGCACTTTTTAGAGTGTTCATATCGCCTTTTATGTCAAAGCAAATTCTGTTCAGTGGCGCGATCTTGGCTCACTGCAGTCTCGACCTCCTGGGTTTGAGTGATCCTCTTACCTCTGCCTCTCAAGGAGATATTTTTTAATGGTGCCTGTATAAGGGGAAAAACTGCTTATGAGTTTTAATGCATGTATTTGCAGCTTTAGGGAGGATGATGTGAGACACAGAATATAGGAACTGGCATCATAAAATTCTGCACTGTGTTTGCCAACTCCAGATCACCATATTCAGGCCCTCTAATTCAGTCTAGTAAAAAACTATTTGTGATATAAACACAGTAACAATAATCAAATATGTTAATTTCAAAGCCCAAAAGTAGAAATTTGTATTACTTCTTTGTAATTGTCTAAAAACCCTGCTTGGAACCCACATGTCATCTCCTTAGCTTCCTCATGGCTTCCTTTATATCTTTATTCCTCAGAGTATAAATCATGGGGTTAAGGAGAGGAGTGAAGACAGTAAAAAACACAGAGATAAATTTGTCAACTGGGAAACTTTCAAAGGGCCAAATATAGATGAATATTAATGGGCCAAAGAATAGAAGCACAACAGTAATGTGGGCAGACAGAGTGGAAAGGGCCTTGGACGTCCCATCAGAGGCTTGGCGATGCACAGTAGCAAGGATGATAGTGTAAGAAACGAGCAAAAGGAGGAAACACATAAGTGAGAGCAGACCACTGTTGGTGAGCACCAGGATCTCAAAAACATAGGTGTCTAAGCAGGCAAGCTTGATCACTAGGGGGAGGTCACAGAAAAAATTGTGTTGGGTCCACAGAAAGGCAGATTGACTGTGAATGCCAGGTGGCTGGCTGAGTGTGAGATGCCAATGGCCCAGGAAAACCCCACCAGAACAGTGCACACCCTCGGTTCATTATGGTCATGTAGTGCAGAGGTTTGCATATAGCAATGTATCTATCATAGGTCATGGCAACAAGAAGCACCATCTCACTACCCCCAAAAACATGCAAGAAAAAGATCTGTGACATGCATCCCTGGAAAGTGATGGTCTTGTGTTCATTGAGGAAGTCTGCAATCATCTTGGGAGTGGCAAATGTAGCCTGACACACATCAATGAAAGAGAGATTGCTAAGAAGAAAGTACATTGGGGAATGTAAATGAGAGTCTATAATTACTGTGATGATGATAAGGATGTTTCCCAACACAGCAGCTCCATAAAACACAGAGAAGATAAAGAAAAGGAAGACTTGGAGTCGCCAAGAGCTAGACAGTCCCAACAAAATGAATTCAGTAACCACTGACTTATTACTCCATCCATTAACTGAATCTGGGCTGCTGAAGTTATCTAGAGGGAAAAAAAGATAATTGAGATAGATTAAGAATAAGCTTTTTACCATTTTGCAAATCAAATAGATGCTTTGATTCTAATCAATATAAAAATGAAAAGGTGAGGCTATAAGACAATGAGTATTCACATGATTGTTAATAATTAATATTTTCCCTGGGCTCACTTAGATAATTATCTGAATTATTATTTACTTTTGCCTTTATGCTTTGCCAAGATAGATAGATGGATACAGAGAGAGAGAAATTTATCTAACAGATAAACCTATATAGAAAGAGAGAAGTCGAGAGATAGAAAGAGAGAAGTCGAGAGATAGAAAGAGAGAAGTCGAGAGACTTGCCATTGTATTCTAAAATGTTTTTGTAGAAATATGCAATACCTTAATAGAACTTTGAAAATCATACATACTGTACTTACACATTCAGATTATTAATAGTTGAAAATGAGGAGTCTAGCACCATTTACAGAATCTTGAAGGGACAGGCAATTTGGCCAGGTGTAAAGATATGGAAATCAGCCCAGTTACTTTGATAAATGACATCAAATAAAGGAATGGCATGAGGCCATATATTTGAGGTATCTGCAGCAATAAGAATAGATTGAAATTAATTTGTAACAAACTAGTGTGAGCGAGATACTGCATTTGCTTATCTGTATCAAAAAAATGTAAAGTATACAACAGTGAGTTAAATAATTATCAATGACAGATGTATCTTCCTAGAATCTCAGAAACATACATCCTTTTTAATCAAAAGTGATTCTTTTAGTATCACAGTTGTACTCTTTACCTTTTCAATATGATTCCTCTTTTACAGAAGTTAAGTTTAATATTATTTAAAATGATTGGCTACCTGCTCTTCAAAGACGGGACTAAATGCAATTTCAGATAGCCTAGTAGATTTTCTAATTAAATTTATATTTGAACTACTTACCTTTGCTGATGATTTTACAGCCCCTTCTTACTGTATTTGAGCTAATATCACAATAACAGAAGAGTTTTCCAAAGCCTATTGAATAGCATCTCTGATGTAATTAATTCGTTCAACAAATAATTACAGATTGTCTTTTCTGTACCACTCACTTTTATAGACTCTGGGGGCAAAGCAATGGGAGAAAAAAATAATAAAAACTGTCCCATCCTCATGTAACTTACATCCTAAAGGTGTGGGGGTGGGTGATGTTGGCATAGGCAATTAAAAATAAACAAGCAAAATATGTAGTTAATGACATCTGACATGATATACATATTTATGAATTAAGAGGGGAGAAGTTGAGAGACAGCAAAAAGAGAAAAAAAGATAGTTTGATAATGAAGATAACCACCTTTGTCAAAGGAATGTATTTATTGAATAGTGCCATGGAGCAAATAAAGCAGAACAAAGGAATATGGACTATAACCAGGTGATCAGTAAAAGTCTCACTAGGCATGTTACATTTCAGAAAGACTAAAGAAAAATGAGGAGCAAGCCTTGAGGAAATCCACTTCAGACCAAGAAAATAGCAAGTATATGCAATACTTATTTGTGAAAAATAAGCATTCCCTTGGGAAACATCAGTGTAATTTTGCAAGTTTATTAGAAATTAATTAAATGAAAATTTAGTTTTTAACCTTATTATGGACTTGACATGCAAAATTGACTTTTTTGAATAATATTCTCCTCATAGGCTTAAGCATGTTTATAATTTTAGGGAACTATAAGTTTAGTCTTAAAATATAGATACACACTAACAACTAGCCTTTTTATTTTCTAGAATAATTATGGATATAAAATTGTTTTTGAAATTATCTATTGACATATGTATGCATATGTATATATGTCCATGTACAGAATTTGAAAATGATTTTATAATTTTGATATAAGTGCATGATGGTAATTTTATCTAATTTTATTCAAAATAAAATGGAAACAATCTGTTTTCTCAAAGAAGAGCCTAGCCAGATCCCAGAAGCTATGTGGAGTTCCCTGTGTGTCTACAATAATAGTCAATAGTTGAGACAGACACTCATGGCACGACTTTCAAATATTGAGGTCATTAAAAACATAAAAATTAGTAATTGATTTTTTGGCATTACTTCACAGAATCAGATGCCTTTTGAAGTATCTGATACTGTAGCTATATGTATACAAAGCCTGACAAAAATGTGGAAACTGGTAAGTATAGTTAGTCAAAATTGTCTAGTCTAAAACCATTTCAGTTTGTCTGCAACTTGGTTCTACAAGTATAGGCAGAATTTCTCTAAAATCATTCTAAAAATATTTTTCCGTAGTAAGAGATGATCATATTCCATATTAACAGTTGTGTGACTCGTCAGTCTTCTTGGAAAGGCAGAGTGTGAATTTCCTCAAGATGCCTTAATATAAGGACACACAGTTTGAGATCAGATGTGGGTTTAATTTCTGGCTTCACTACTAGTAAGTAGTGATAGCGTAGAACAAACACTGTGATAATGTTTGTTCATTCATTCCAACTTCTTGAGTACCTTTGGTGATTATGTACCAAAAACTCTGCAGGCCCAGAGAGATAATGATGATCCAAACAGATAGGATTAATGTCCTTGTGCAATTTACTGGAATTCTCTAGACTTTTGAGTACTTATTCGTGATAGTGTACGTTTCAAAGAGCTGTGTAAACTATAAAGTGATATTCTAATTGAAAATTATATAATATAGTTTTACTTTCTTACAAGTAAAGCCAATCTGAATGGAAAAATATTTGCTTCTGAGAATATTAACAATCTAAGAGACTTTTAAAGACCAAATAAGATTAAAATGAAATATTAGAATTAAGTCATTATTTTCTAGAATAAACCTATAATTTATTAAAACATTGGAATATAAATCTGACGAAAAGGAAAGTAAACACTGAAGAAAAACCACATAGAGTTCTTTACAATTCTCTATTCACCCATAGCTACTTCTAACCTTTAGCATTCTTCACCTCTAACTTATTTTTTTAAAAAAAGGAATTCAGTAAACTAGAACTAGAATTATGTTACAAATGGATACCATTGTGAAATAGGGGAAGACATTCTTTGATGTTTCATTACTAACTCTACTTCAGATTTGAAATACAAAGTTAAATAATGCCCTGTCTTGGGCATCAGTTTATACTGGAAATAATCTTCTCTACTGGGGTTAACACCCCATTCTGAGTACCTGATTTGGAAATTAATTGCAGGTCTCTGCCTAAGGTAATGATAAATCAAACGTGAAATAAAACTTCCATTTAAAGGAGAAATGTGAAATTTGTGTGAATTACTTTCTGGACTCAGAAATTAATTTGACTGAGCAAGGAACTTTAACTAAAAGCATTCTGGTCAAACAGGAAGGAAGAAGCAAAGATTATAAGGCAAGAGATCAAACTGTAGAATCTTCTGTGGCTCAAACTCTAGATTGCACAGATCAGATTAACAAATAGATACATTTAAAGGTCTTAGTGAGAGTGGTACAGATGTCAGACATGAAAAGAGCCAATCAAAGTTGTAGAAGAGAAAAGATAGTTTGGTAATGAAGATAACCATATTTATGGGAAGAAATTGCCTTCTTACTATGTAGATAATTAAGTTGGATAAAGGCTTTTGGGTATGACGAGATTGATTTAGTTATCTTGCAGTGATATGTGACCAATAATTACTTTATTATCCTTACAAAGCTATAAAGTAGATACTATTACAATCCTCACTTTGTGTTAGAAGCAGCTACCTTTTAGTGCTAAAGTTAGCATCACAGGACACACTGGTAGTCTGAAGGTTTGAATACGCAAAGAACATATGCTTAACTGCTATATATTGCTTAATTAAGGATCTTATTACTGAAAACCTCTATCTAAGGATGTCTACCTGGTCATTAAAATAACTTATTATTATTTTAAGAGACAGAGTCTTGCTCTATCACTCAGGCTGTAGGGCAACTATGTGATCATGGCTCACTGCAGCCTGGACCACAAGTGATCCTCCCAACTCTAAAATAACAAAGTTGTGCCCAATTATATTCTCTGCTCTTTCTGAACTATACATCAACATGCTCACTTTTATCTTGCTACTTCAGTCCCATGCTTGTGTTAGCAGTGCCAATAATAGCAATAATTCACTATTTTGTTTTATATTAGGCTTTCACACCCAAACCCCAAGTCCTCATGCTCAAAAACCCAGGTTGCCTTGACTGTAGGAATAACTGTAGCCCAGAATCCCTTTATCTCTCTGAATGGCAACATGTAGAGTTGCTCTTAAGCTTGATGTGATTAAATTCCACATACCAATTTTGAGATAAATCTCAGGAAAGTAACAACAGGGTGAAGAAGAGAAGCTTCCAAGACTTTTTAAAAAATAATTTTAAAAAGGGGATCACAGGAGCCTATCAGGAACTATTTAAAGATCATGACACTCCCCAAAGTCTCAGATAGCCAATCCCATGAATTGCGAAAGCCAATTAAAAAACGAACTTTGTTAAATGAATTCATCTTTTGGCTATGGGAGTTATTAACACTATTTTGGTTGCTTCTCCCCATATCAAGATGGTAAGAACTTTTAAATTGTTTGCCCATAATTGCAAATGAGAACATATGTCATTGAGAGAGAAATGTAGTGACCTCAAAGTTTGCAACAACTACATTTGCCCTCATTTAACGTTCTGCCTCTATCCATGTGCTTTCTTTGTCCTTGTGTAAAGTGACTGTGCCAGTACGCACTAGTACACATGCACAGGGCCTGAAGAAAATTAGATCCAAAGAAATATAAATCCAGCAATGGGTCTAAGAAAATTAGAATTTTGTTTTCTCTAATCTTGTACTTCTTCCTTCTCTTGAAAATTTTTATGCCAAAGGTTTTCAAATTCCATACAACACAATATTTTGCCAAGATTATCCAATATTGTAATTGTCACTACACAGTACTTGACCATACAAGAGAATCAGAAAAGAATCTTAGACATAAGTGGGTAAAACTGCCCAGATATAAAAATAGCTTGCTTTGGGATATTGTGGAAACATATCCCATCAGAGCTGTAGAAGGACTTAGGAAATCTACAGAGAGGAGCAAGCGACAAAGACAAAAGTAAATGTTGTGACACAGAGTGAGTGCCCAGGAAATTTGATCAGCCTAATGGAGGAGAGGAGCCCAGTCGTCAGCCCAGATGGATAGACCACGTTTCTTCTTCACATCTTCTCTTTAATTTTCACAGGCATTTCAATTCTTCTGTTTCCAAATCTAATCCTCCTTTAGTCTCCCTTTTCCCAGGTAATGGCATTTCTTTTGCCCCACTGGTTTCAGCCAGAAACTTCACTCCTTCTGTTTTCTCACTCCCACATCCAGTCCTGTTGTGCCTTTCTCTAAAATATTCCCAATCCATCAAAGCTTTCTATTAAAATTTCCCTTGTCTAAACCTTCCCTATCTTTATGCTTCAATGTTTCAAAGGCCTTCTAATAATCTCCAACTCTCTACACTGATTTTTTCCCAGTCAATTTCTCCTGAATGCTCAGAGCAGTCTTTAAAAATAAGATAAATCTTTAAAAATAAGATAAATAAGTCAAACAACTTTAAAATGATAAACATGCAGTCATTCCTCTGTATACATGGGTTCTGTGTCTATGGATTCAATCAATCACGGATCAAAAGTATTCAGAAAAAAACAATTCCACAGATCTTCAAAATCACAACTGAAATTTGCAACACACCAAGTACTACATTGAATTCACTTAAATTAAGTGATATGTAGACATTGTATTAGATATTATAAGTAATTTAGAGATGATTTAAAAGTATACAGGAGAATGTACATAGGTTATATGCAAATGCTACACCACTTTATACCGGGGACTGAAGCATCCATGGGTTTTGGTATCTGCAGGGGTCTTGGAACCAATTCCCCATAGGCACCAAGGGACCATCATAGTCCCCATTGCTCTAGGAATGTAATCCAATCTCCATAATGAGCCCTTGCTATCCTGTATTTTACATATTAACCTTCAGCTTCATCTCTTCTCACTCATTGGTCATTCACTAAATTCCTGCTTTCATTTTCTGGAACACACATCCCTTTCCACTTCAGGGAGTTTCCATTTCTCTTTTGTCTGCCTGAATATTGTTTCCTTTGGCTCTTCTCATGTATATCCTTCTCACAGGAACTAAACAAAAGGTTATTCATCACACAGAGCACAGAGGGGCTTTTTCTAAGCGCCATTCCCCGCTCTTCACTCCTATTTCTTTTTTCATCTCACAACATTATTTACTACCTTCCTAACGCTCATTAAACTTTTAATTTGTTCTTTTGATTTTCTTACATGTTTTTGTTTCTCTCTCCTTCCTGCATCTCCACTCCAAGACTGTAGGGCCCGTGTGGGGAAAAACTGAGTCTCTTAGGATCACTATCGTCTCCCCAACACCTGGCCCAGAACCTAGCAAATAGTAGATGCCCACAGAATATTATTGATTCACTGAATAAATGAATGTACAAGTGGCCTTGAGGTGGTTACTTTTTACCTTTCAAAAATACCATAAAACTCTTTTTTAAAAAAATGAGAATGTTATAATGGGGTCATACGTATGTTTTTATTGACACCGGCTTGTTTTACTCAACATAATGCCTTTGAGAGTCACCCAAGTTACTCTGTGAATCAATAGTTGGTTCCTTTATATTGATGAGTGGTATTCTGCACTGACTCTGGACTTGGCCATGTGTCTTGTTCTACCAAAAGGAATAATAGCGCAACAGAGTTTTACATTGGGACTGCCATCTAGTGTTACTATTGGAATACTGAGGCCACCATGTAATTGAGCCTAAGCCAGTCTTCTGGAAGATAAGAAGCGATGATGTCCTGGTAAATGTTTAAGAGCTGGTTCTTGGGGTAAAGTGGGCAGAGAAGGCTCTGATTTGTAGTATTTTCCTGTGTCTGTGGTACAAATACTCCCACTATGGCAGATTTCAAGCCACTAAGTATATAATAACTACCTCACAAAACCCCTGATAATATAAAATAAGCTCTCATTCAGGTATAAGTCAGCTCCAGCTGATGACAGATGAGATGCCACGTGGAGAGAATTTGGGGGCCTGGCTGACAGTAAACTAGCTCATGTTGCTAACCTGGCAACTACCAGACATATGAGTGTGTCAGGATAGATTGTCCAGCTCACCCAGACTCACCAGACATCCTAGTAGAGATCAGACATATTGGCCCAGACCAGAAAAGGTACTCAACCTGGTTTGTGAACAAATATAAAATGGTTCCTAGTTTAATTCAATAAATTTTGAGGTGGCTTAATATGGAGCAAAATCGAATGAATACAATTGGCTATCATGTCATTCCATATCACCTATAGGTATCTTGAATATTATAAATAAACAAATGATAAGCAGTTTCTGAAAAAAAATGAGTCTGCAAGACACCATGAAAAGTAGTAAAATTTTTGTTTTACTGAGATAAGTGGCTATGTTGTTGTCATATTGCTAGTGTACTTCTAGGTTCATGTGGAACTTGAATTATTTTTTTTTAAACAGTGAAAATACGGGTTGTAATACCTGGAGTAAAAATGAGCTGTTGACGCTAGCATCCCATCCTAGTTGATGTTACATTTTTTTTCTTTTCATTATACGTTGTTGTGACAATTGTTATAGAACATTTCACACAAGTTTCCTGTAATAAACTGTACGTTAATACTAGTGGTCAATGTCGAGAACCAGACCCAAAGCTGAAACCAAATATTTGAAACACAAAGATTTAGAGATGTTCTGCTCCTCTTCTTTTAAGAAAAGACAGAATTCATATCATCCTGGTGGTACAATAGGAACTGAGCTAATATTTTAAATTGAATTTTAATGCCAGATAATTTGCATAGAAATGAACCAAAATAAACCGCTCAGAATTAGGTCCCTTCTTGTACAGTTGGACAGTAAAGAGATTTAACCATTATGGACCTATGTAACAATAAGGGGAAGAAAGCACAGAAAACAGCCTTGATCGTCATTCTCATGCCCTAAAACAAGATATTTGGATTTTCTTCTTTACATGGACTCTTAGGATATGTATATATGTACTGTATAAACTCATTTCCTACTTTGTAAAACCAAACCCATTACCATAAGTCTGAATTCCCTCAACTTTCTCTCTTAAGTATCTAACTTTCTCTCTTAAGTGTCTAACTTAAGAGATACAATATTCAACTTTATATAACTTTCTTAACACATCATTAAGAAAGTTATGTGTTAAGAAAATTATATAAACGCATCTCTTCTCATTTATACCCTAAATTCTTGAGATCAATTATTACATCATGTCATTTGTCCCGAGGTCATCAACTCCCATTCATTTCTCTTGAAGTTTTGTTTCGTTGTTTGTTTCAGTCTCCACCCTTTTCCATTCTGGGCCCCTGTTGGCTCACTATCATGGCTGCATTATCTGGGCTTTTCTGCCTCTCGCCTTTACTGAGATTGGAGAATGAAAGGAACTGGCAGGAGATTAGAGGGAAGGAGAAAAAGGTCTAGATTTTACTTCTGTTTCTCCTCCCTGCCACTTCACTAGAATTCTTCTAGTAATCTACCCTTGAGTATTTATATCTTGTAGGTCCCTTTATGGCTCTAGCTCTCATCAGTTTCTAACCCTCTTCTTGTCTCTTCAGGCAAAGAGTAATGAAGTTTCCTGCTGGTTCTGGTGATAGGATGCCTCATTTAATCCTGCCAATATTTTTATAGATAGCTGATCCTCATATTATATTGAAAACCATTGCCAAATATGTTTGATGTTTCCTTCTGTGACCTTGACTAATACACTTCTTGACCCATTGTAATGGGTCCGCTTCCTGCTCAACACTTACAAAAATGTGACCCACCGAGCTATTTCACTAAATAAATGGCCTCTGGTTTTAGGGGAAATTTTGTCATTCTCCTGTGAGAAGGTGCTAAAAGTATTTTTTTTAATAACATGTTTTTTTCTTTATATTTTTCTATATATTCAATTACCTACTGAGTATCTCCACTTGTTTTTATATGCACACTTCAAATTCATTATGGGGAATATTCAACTTATCTTTCCCATATATGACAAATAATAAAGATATTTTTTTAAATGAATGAACTCCTGGAGTTGTGTATTGTCTTGCTAGCTCCTCAAGCAAGAAAATTTTGCACCAATTTTGTTTCTCCCTTACCTTCAAATGTAGTCAATTAACAGGAATTATCTATACAAACTTTAAATATTTCTGAGTCTGTTCAATTCTATTTTACTGTGATCCTCAACTAGCCCAACTTCATTACACACTGGATTGATGCAATAGGTGTCATCAACTTATCTCATTTTCTTTATGATTTTTTATTTCTAATACATTTTCTGTGATCAATCAAATTGCTTATTCTAAATAGATAACATTAAACCTCCTACAATACCTCAATCTTTCCATTGTACTTTTAGCAAAGTTGAGATTTCTTAGTAAGACTTACAACATCATTCTAAAATTAATTTCTCTACCCAGGCTTATTTCCCACTCTCTTTATTATTAGTTTGAGTAATTCTAGCTAATGTAACAAAGTATCATAAAATTTTAGGTACTTAGCCACATGAAATGATATATCTGCTCATGTAACGGTGCTCAGTAGTGTTATGGTTGGTGACTGGTCACCTGTCAGTGATTGAGCAACCCAGGTTTCTTCCATCTCTATTTTTGAAAAGTTTTATTTTGGTTTTATTTGTCTCATAATAATTTTACATATTTATGGGGCACAGTGTGATGTTTCAATACAGGCATACATTCAGTAATGATAGAATCAGGGTATTTAGCATATTCATTATCTAAAACATTGATCATTCGTTTGTGGTATGGACTTTTAAAATCCTCTCCTCTTAATTATTTTGAAGTATGCAATATTAACTATAGTCACCCTGCAGCCAATAGAACCAATAAGCACTTGGGTGATGAAATAATTTGTGCAACCACTCCCATGATACAAGTTTACCTATGTAACAAACCTGCACATGTACCTCTGAACTTAAAATAAAAGTTTTAAGTAAAAGAAATGCTACTGACTTTTTTAGGTTGATACTGTATCCTGCAACTTTACTGAATTTATCACTTCTTAGAGCTTTTTGGTTGAACTGTTATATAAAATCTATGTATAAAATCATGTCATCTGCAAATAGAAACAATTTGACTTCCTTCTTTCCAATTTAGATCCCTTTTATTTATTTCTCTTGCCTAATTTCTCTGGCTAGGACTTCAGTACTATGTTGAATAAAATTGATGAAAATTGACCTCTGTGTCTTGTTTCAGATCTTAGAGGAAAAGCTTTCAACTTTTCCCTGGTTAGCTGTGGTTTGTCATTTTTGGCCTTTATTGTGTTGAGGTACATTTTGTTGAGAGTTTTTATCAAAGAGCATTGTTGAATATTGTCAAATACTTTTTCTGTTTATCAAAGTGATAAATTAGTTTTTATCCTTGATCCTGGTTAATGTGATGTATCACATTTATTGCATTATGTAGGTTGTATTATCTAGAATGAATCTCATTTGATCATGGTGAATGATCTTTTTAATGTGCTGTTGAATTTGGTTTGCTAGTATTTTCTTAAGGATTTTTGCATCTATTTTTATCAGAGATATTGTCCTGTAGTTTCATTTTTTTGTTGTGTCTTTGACTGGTTTTTGTATCAGAGTTATGCCCGCATTGTAGAATGAGTTTGGATGAATTTTTTCATCTTCAATTATTTTGAAATAGTTTGAAAAGTATTGATAACGTCCTTTAAAATGTTTGGTAGATTTTCAGCAGTGAAGCCATCAGATCTGGAACTTTTCTTTGATGAGAGACTTTTTATTATAAATTCTATCTTGTTGCTCACTATTGGTTTCTTCAGAGTTTCTACTTTTTCATAATTCAATTTTGGCAGGTTGTATATGTATATGTTGGCATGTAGTTGTTCATAGTAGTCTCTTAGAATCCTTTGTATTGCTGTTACATCAGTTGTAATGTATACTTTTTTATCTCTGATTTTATTTGAACCTTCCCTCTATTTTTCTAAATTAATCTAACTAAAGGTTTGTTTCTGTTCAAAAGACTCACTATGGATTTCTGTATTGTTTTAGTAACTATTCCACTTATATCTGCTCTCATCTATTTCTTTTTTCTACTAATTTTGTGTTTGTTCTTTTTGTTCTAGTTCCTTGAGGTATGATGTTAGACTGTTTATTTGAGTTTTTTTGTCTCTTATGGTACAGGTGTTTATTGCTATAAACCTTCCACTTGGAACTGCTTTTGCTGTATTCCATAGGTTTTCATATATTGTGTTTCCAATTTCATTTGTCTCATGAAGTGTTCGAATTTTCTTTTTAACTAATTCATCAATCCATTTGTTATACAGGAGTATGTCGTTAAATTTACATGTATTTAAATGGTTTCTAAAGGTTTTCCTGTTAGTGATTTCTAGTTTTATTCCATTGTGGTCAAAAGAGATACTTGATTTTGGTTTTTATAGATTTGCTGAGATTTGTTTTGTGGCCTAATATCTGATCTACCCTGAAGACACTCCCATGTGCTGATGAGAAGAATGCATACTCTTCAGCTGTTGAGTGGGATGTTCTGTGAATATCTGTTATGTCCACATGATCTAGAGTGCGCTTTATATTTGTTGTTTTTTGCTGAATTTTTGTCTGGATGATTTGTCCTTTGCCAAAAGTGAGATGTTGAAGTCCTCTATTATTATTGCATTGGGGTCTATCTCTCTCTTTACATTTAATAATATTTGCTTTATACGTCTGGGTATTCTGGTTTGAGATTTATATATATTTGTAGCTGTTATATCCTCTTACTGAATCAACCCCTTCATCATTATTATATCATGACCATCTTTGTCTCTTTTTACAGTTTTTGAATTAAAGTCTATTTTATCTGATCTAAGTATAGCTACTCTTGCTCTCTTTTGATTTCCATTTGCATGGCATATAATTTTCTTTTCTTTATTTTTAGTCAATATGTGTCCTTACAGGTGAAGCGAGTCTCCTGTAAGCAATATATAGTTGTATGTTTTTAAAATACATTTTGTCGTCTTTTAATTACAGAATTTAATACATTTATATTGATGGTTATTATTGATAGGCACGGATTTACTATTGCCATTTTGTTGATTGTTTTCTAGTTATTTTATAGGTCTTTGTTTCTTTCTTCCTCTCTTGTGTTTACTCTTGTGGTTTCATGGTTTATTCCATTCTCTTTTTCATTTGCGTATATGCTGTAACTTTTTTTCTTTGTTGTTACTCTGGGTCTTTCATAACAAATCTTATAGTTCTAAAGATCTAAATTTCTTTGGATATTCTTGCCTCTGTATTTCCATATAAATTTTAGAATCAGCATGTCAATTTGCTCAAATGTATTATTAGAAATTTGACTGAGATTACATTAAATATATGGATCAATTTGGGAAAAATTAACCGTTATCAAACAACATTGCTAAATGCACTAATTTTAATAGCTTAAAATATTTTCTACATATATACAGAAATGCATATATAGATGCATATATACAGAGAAAAAGTTTTTCTAAAAATATATTTTTTCTAAGTGTATATTTTATTGCTATTTTGTCTCGAACTGTCTGGAATCTTCAGCACATTGAATAGAAATCGTGATAATAATATTTTCTGTCTCATTCTTAATCTTAAAGGAAACATATTTTAATTGTAATATGTAGTCTCCAGAATTGTGACATAATAAATTTCTTTTTCTTTAGCCACCCATTTTGTAGAAATTTGTTATGGTTGCCATAGTAAACTAATACAACATCCAAACATTGAAATCCAAATCTATTCTTTCCATGTCTTTTTTACTTCAGGAGTAAGAAATCAGTTTTCTTTCTCATTTCTGTAGTACATTTCTCCACTATGACATTCTTCAAAACCTAGATTGTATTTTAATTATTTGTATTTAATTTCTGCCATATTTGATACTAAGATTTTGATGGAAAGGGTTAATTCACATTTGTATAATTCTGATAATATATTTTATACACAGTGTAAATTTATTTCTTATTGAATATATTTAATTTGGTTTCTAAGTTGGTGCTAATAAATGATCACTGCAAAATTCTAAATTTAGAGTTGTACATTTTAATAAGGGAAAACAGAGAGAGTGCTCCCATACATCATCAGTTTTGTTTACTTGACAGGCAGAAGGAGCAAAAGGCTACCTGCACAGAATTCATACCCATCCAGGTGCCTGCAGAATTACCTTTTCAAAAGTAATAGCACTAAAGCTATTTGTATGTTTTATGCTTCACAAGGTGACTTTATTTCCATTATATCCTCTTGTGTCACATAGTTGCTGCAAAATAGCTATTTTTAACAACTTTATTTTACATATGAGAATACTGAGAATGAGAGCAGTGAAATGACCTCATTTTTGAAGTATATAGTCAACACCTTTTCACTTTCACTAGTGGTGAGGAGAAAATAATACTACCAAAAATATCATCACTAGTTTCATGTTTATTGTGTGTCCAAAATGTTTTTGGCACCATATGAAAAATATAACAGGTAGTCAAGTTTAACAGGTCATTATGTTTGAGAGTGTACAAATGAAGTTGACCAAAAATAATCTGAAGCTCAAAAAAAAAAAACCAGCTAAACATAAACAGTATGATGATTTAACAGGACTGTGTATCTATATCTAATATTTTGCTTCCACTAGGACTTAGCATGCAGAGTTAATATCTGTACACATAGCCACTAACATAACTCTTATAATTAAAATACAAATCTAGAGTGGTGACAATCACAGGCTTTATATTTTCCATAAAGTAGTTCTTTTTTTCATTGTTATTATAGAATACAATTAGTCTTTCTATTCCAAGAACTTTTGATAATGCAAATCTCAGGGAGAAGTACATAAGAAAACTTTTAGCTGGGAAATGAAACTATACTTAACAGACGCTTTTAATCACTAGTATTAGAGGTACATACATTTTACTTTTCTCTCTTCTGTTTTCAAACAAATATGAAATAATAGATTTCAGTTTGGGTCTTCAGTAGCAAATGATTTGTATTATTCTGTACATTTATATTTTTTAGATACTTAACTTTTTCTTTGAACTTAAATATTCAACATCTGCCATATTTGCAAACAGTTTCAAAGATATTTAAAATTTTCTGTGAATAATGTGGAATTCATTATAGCCAATTTATTCTACTTTAAAAATAAGTAGGCTTGTGAAAAATGTATATATATACACACACACACATATATATGTGTGTATATATATATACACACACATATATACACATGTATATTTATTTATATATATATGTTGTTGATGGCACCAAATACCTAGAAAATTTTGTAGAAAGCAAAAATTTGTGTCAAATAATCTAAAGGAAAACAGAAAAAAATATAGGAACAAAATAGTAAATAGGGAAAACTATAAATACACAAATATAACCAAATGATAAATTGCTAAAATACTTAATACATAAGATAAAGAAAAGCTAAAAATGTATAACAACAAGGTGAAATCCATATTGTAAAATGTAATACTTTTTCTACTATGTCAGTGTGTGTTGTAATGTTATAAATAAATTGGGTAAAGATATCAGAAATTCAGTATGCCTGTACATTTTGATTGTCAGGTCTAAATGTATCATGTATTCAGTTGAAGAGAATCACAAGCTTAGTAACATCAATAACATTTTATGCACATTGGAATCTCTAAATTCTTTATAAAATATTTTAAGTATTACTAAATATTTTCAAGACAATTTATACTTTAGAATTATAAACAATGAAAAAAATAGTTAACATTATATATAAATAGAATCAGAGACTGACTTGATGCAATTCCCTTGATTTAAAACAAAAAGCCAATTCTGTAACTCAACAACCCATATCGCTGGCAAAGATGGTTGGCATGACACTGTGATACACTGGAGGATCTTCATTCTAATTCAGGATTATGCTTCTTCATAGCAATCTTAGTTTTTCCAGGAGTTCACATGACGGTTTCTCAGCTTCCACATGGCTGATTTAACATCTTCATTCCTCAGAGAGTAGATAATGGGGTTCAACAAGGGAGTACAAACAGTGTAGAAGACAGAAAGAAATTTGTCTACAGAAAGTCTGCTAAAAGGCCATATATAGAAATAAATGCAAGGCCCAAAGAAAAGAATCACCACTGTGATGTGGGCAGTTAATGTAGAAAGAGCCTTGGATGACCCACTGGAGGACCTGCGTCGGACACTGATCAAAATGATCGTGTAGGAAATAATTAAAGCCAGAAAACAGCTCAATGATATCAGTCCACTATTTGTTAGGGTCATAATTTCCATTTCATATGTATCCATGCAAGCTAGCTCTATCACCAAGGGAAGGTCACAAAAGAAGCTATCCACCTCACTGGGACCACAGAATGGCAGGTCCACTGTAAAAGCCAAGTGGCTCACAGAATGAAGAATACCCACCGCCCAGGAAATAGACACAAAAATTATACATAGCCTCTGGTTCATAATTGTACCGTAGTGCAGGGGCTTACATATGGCTATAAATCTGTCATATGCCATAGCTACGAGCAACATCATCTCACTCCCAACAAAACTGTGAAGGAGGAATATCTGGGCCATGCAACCCTCAAAGGAGATAGTCTTGTGCTCAACAAAAAAGTCTACAAGCATCTTGGGGGTGGCAAAGTTAGACTGACAGATATCAATGAAAGAAAGGTTACTGAGCAAGAAGTACATAGGAGAGTTCAAACGGGAGTCAAAAGAAATAATGATAATAATTAAGACATTGCCTAGCACTGATGTCACATAGACTACAGAAAAGATGGCAAAAAAGAAAATTTGAAGTTCCCGGGAATTAGAGAGTCCCAACAGTACAAACTCAGACACTACCGATTCATTTGTGCGAGCCATGTATCCAATATGCGGTTACCTAAAAAAAGAAATCAGTAAAATATCACAACGATTGGCATTACAATACCTCTAGTTTATAAACAAAAGAAATATAGTCAATTTAATTAAGTTATTTATATTTATATATATGCTCAATTGACTAGTATTTAACACCCATGACTCCTATGAAAGTTGAAAGAGTATGAAAAAGAGGATTAGATATGAATCCCTGTCCCTGTCATAATTAGAAAAAAAATACACATACTAAAAAAAACTAAAATATAAAACCAGAAACAGGAAAGTATAAGTGGCAATACTTTAATAGCGTAAGTATTAATAAGATTAAAGAGATTATGCCAAAGTGGTAAAATAAGTTTTAGCTCGAATAACTTTTATTTTTGTGCTAAAACTTCTTAAAAGCTTGAAATTTGCTAGCCAAAAATGAAGGAAAAGTCTGTTATTTCAGGCAAAAGGAATAACAGGAATAAAGATACAAAGGTAAAAATATAAAGATGTACTTTATTCAGGAACCTGTGAGTTGAGCGGCCTGACTGGAGGAGAGGGCGTGCTAAGAAACAATAATTATTAAATTACCAATGGTAGGTCGGGAGCAAATCGTTAATGCAATTAGCCTTAAACACAAGACTAAGTGGAACTGAGAATCATAATGTTCTTGAAACTATTTTAAGAAACAATAAAAGCGGTTGGGCACGGTGGCTCACGCCTATCCTCCCAGCATTTTGGAAGGCTGAGTCGGGTGGATCACCTGAGGTCAGGAGTTTGAGACCACCCTGGCCAACAAGGTGAAACCCCGTCTCTACTAAAAATACAAAAAAAAAAAAAAAAAAAAAAGCTGGGTGTGGTAGTGGGTGCCTGTAATCCCAGCTAGTTGGGAGGCTAAGGCAGGAGAATTTCTTGAACCTGGGAGGCAGAGGTTGCGCCTCTGCACTCCAGCCTGGGCAACAAGAGAGAAACTCTGAAAAAAAAAGAAAGAAAGAAAGAAAGAAAAATGGAAGGAAGGAAGGAAGGAAGGAAGGAAGGAAGGAAGGAAGGAAGGAAGGAAGGAAGGAAGGAAGGAAGGAAGGAAGGAAGGAAGGGAAACAATAGAAGCAATTTGCCATAATAGAGAAGGAAAAGCCAATGGTGACCCTCTGAAAGTTTCTCTGAAGGTCAAAAACATTCCCTTTCAACCTTTTAACAAACAGTTAATCAAAGTTCACCTTCTGTCACATAAAGACCAATCAACGATAAATGAAACAGTAACTAAGAATGTGTTTTCAGTCTCTTTCTTCTGTCTTTTATCTCTTTCTACACATGCCTGACAAACTTGAATTTGTCAAAATCTGTAACACATTTCAGGAATGGTCCTTTAGGAAATATCTCATATGGTTCATTTCAAATGCATAAGAAGTTCTCAGAAAAGAAAAGCTAACTAGCACATAAATTGCCTCTTAAATGTGTTTGTTTGTTTGAGACAGTTTGGCTCTTGTTGCCCAGGCTGGAGTGCAGTGGCGCCATCTTGGCTCACCACAACCTCCACCTCCTGGGTTTAAGCAATTCTCCTGCCTCAGCCTCCTGAGTAGCTGGTATTACAGGCGACTGCCACCACGCCCGGCTAATTTTGTATTTTCAGTAGAGACAGGTTTTCTCCATGTTGATCAGGCTGGTCTCAAACTCCCGACCTCAGGTGATCCTTCCGCCTCGGCCTCCCAAAGTGCTGGAATTACAGACATGAGCCATTAAACATTTTTTGACATTTTCTTAACACATGTGGCCACTTGGTCCCAGAGAAAACCCTACACAACCTTCCTGAAGTGGTTCAGTAAACATTTTTTAACTTAGCTCTGTGTATCCAACATTAAACAGCAGATACTTATTTGTTCTTATACTAATTGAAGCTCTGCACTCCTCCATATTCTTCAGTGGTTTGTTAGAACCAGGTTAATTAGATTTGACCAAAATAATAAATATTATATATTTTAAAAGTTAAAATTGTATAGGTAACCATAAACCAATTTAAAAAGTATTTAAACTGTGTCTAAGCTTTCATTATGTCATTTTAACCTGGATGTTGAAGAACTATATCCTACACTTTCAGGGGCTTCCATGTTTACATATGGTTAAAATATGTAATTTTAAGAAGAATGCAGAAACCTAAGTTACTCAAGAATGTAAATGGATCAATGAGTCATGAACTGACCTAACTACAAGTTTCCATATGGGATCTCATTTCCATGTGGAAGATTTGGGGCAATGCCGGCATGTCTAATCATGTGTATACATGAGCAGGGGAAACAAGGTAGCAAAGAAACATTGAAAAAGAAAGATATTCCCATTCCTAAGAGTAAAAACATTCCTAAAGAGCTATAGTTATGAATTTTAAAAGATAAAATTTGACACCATGAGGGACTGCTTATAGCATTCTATTCATTGTGGAAAGCCTATTAAATATGATTATTTAATAGAATAAAACATTATTTATTTTCATAGGTTATTAAGCAAAAGTTTTCCTTGACACAGAGCATGCAAATAAATTTAGATTCTACTACTATGGGTATGGAATATATACCAGCTCATTATACAATAATAATAATGAACCATTATAATTATAGTAAAAAAATACTCCATAATTGAAATGTCATTTGTGATAAGATTTACCACTTAAATGAACCGCACAGTATTTTGTACATACATCTATCACAGCAAATACTAGAAAATGTGCTTTATATAAAAAATAATAATAATAACATTTATAGCACTTTCTATGTTCTAAGCAGTCTCCTAAGCATGTGGCATGCATTTGTACTCCTTTAATGCTCAAAATAACCCTACAGAGTAGCTACTGTTCAAATATGCATTTTAAAATTGAGGGAACAAAGGCACAGAGAAGCTTAGGCTAAGTAAATTGCCCAAGTTTATACTACTAGTAAGTTGTATACTTGTAGTAATGACTCCTATAGTAGACTGGGAGATGCTTCTGCACAAACAAAGCTAAATCTTATGAGTGATAGAACAGAGTGGTGGGGCTCTAAAGTGGGACAGGCTTGGATTCAATCTCAGCTCCTAAAATTTCTAATGGAATGAACAGTTCCTTGACTTTTCTCAACTCCTTTTCTTTTTTCTTTTTTTTTTTTTTTTTTGTTATTATACTTTAAGTTCTAGGGTACATGAGCATAACGTGCAGGTTTGTTACATAGGTATACTTGTGCCATGTTGGTGTGCTGCACCCATCAACTCGTCAGCACCCATCAACTCCTTTTCTAACATGTGAAATGGCGATGTCACTTGTTATATTTCAGAGTGGAGCATAACAGGCATTTACACGGGAGTGGGGATTGAAAGAGACGAAAGAGGGTGCTCAAGAGGACAAAGGGGGAGAAAGAGGGAGAAGAGAAGGAACAAGAGAAGGAAGAGGAGGAGGAGAAAAAAAAAGAAGGAAAAGAAGAAGGAAGAAGAAAGAGAAGAAAACATGATTAACAAAAAATTGTTAAATAATGTTAGTGGTATTATTCCTTTTTCAAAAATCATCTTATCATTGAAAAATATATCTTTTGAAAATATCCAAATTTCCCACAAATTATATCTTTTCAATATCTAACAAATGATAAGGTTTTTAGTCTTATTTTTCAAAATGTAAGAAACAACTAGAAATTCCTCTCCAAACTAACTTCCTACGATTTTTTTAATGCAAGTAGAACAGATCAGATTCAACATTATATCTCTTTTTCTTCTTAATAATTAAGGTAGTTACCCAATAGTATAGACAAGTAACATTTGCTACTTTCTAGCTGTGTGACTGAACCTAAAACATAGAACTGGATTATCTCTAAAGCTAGTTTCATTTCTAAAATTCTAAGTGCAGAGGCGGTTATGGAAACACATGGAGTTTATAAAAGTCCGAATTCCTTGGGCAGTCTGCAGAGCACCCAGAAGCTTCTTCATTATTGAATCAATCATTTTGTCATTGCCACTATACCTCAGAGACAGGAATGTTTTCAGATCCCAAAATACACCATAAGAAAATTTCCCTCTTCTTCATGTAAAACCAAGTTGGGTATGAAAGGGTTGCTGTTAGATTAATATCTATCTATACAACGTGTCAATAGAACTCTGAAATCATAAGCATGATACTTTTTCTTGTCTTTATTTTCATGTATAATACTTGATTACCTATAAGCCTAGAAGCAAACAATAAAGGATATCCTACTGACCATTACTCTACTGTGTATAGCTACACCTTTCTTCATTTGAGGCAAATTTTGATAGCCAATAAATATTTGTTAAACTAATGGCTACAGAGTCCCTGAACAGAAAGCATAAACGGGTCAGGGAAGGGAAAGATAATGGTTGTAACATATGTTCCTCTGACTATGAGATTTTGATCCTCTTCTTACCAGGGTTGCCCAAAAGCAGTACAGTGGAAGAATGATATAGACAGAGAAGTGGAGAACAGGAATGTTCTTCCAGAGGGAGTTTTCAATTTGAGACAACAATAACTTCCACTTTGCTATCTTCTAGTTGCTGATTTTGCATCTATAAGAGATCTTGTTCATTATTTCTCTAGTGCAGCAATATGTTCACAATGAATGTATAATACTTACACTTTGGAAAAGTTGTCCAAGTCTTTGACTTCTTCCTTATTTTCTCCAGTTTGGTGTCCTCTAGTTTGTTTCTGTTTCCCACTTTGTCCTATGAGTCTTCATACTGAAAATATTTATAATATAGTGTTAACTGGACGCATTTTAACTTGGTTCCTTACACTATGCCATATGGAAGCGAGCCTCTCAAGTCCTGTCCTGAGGTGGTGAGGGCTCTGATCGTCTTGCACTCAACCGAGCAATGACAATATCTTTAGGCAATACAATATAAAGCCTTTTAACCTCATTCTAGAAAATTGATTTCATTGGTGAAGCAAGAAATCACCCTTTAGACCTCTTAGGTCACTTTCCAGTGGGAGTAATTATTTTTCACAAAATAATTTTCCAGAAATGGAAAAGAAAAAAAAATTGTTTGTTTTGCCAGCTAGTGGATACATACGAAGCAAAAGATTACTTGATTTTAACTGAGTATCAGTCAGCAAAGGAAGTATTTAAGTATTCAACTCCTAACTTTCTGTTAATAAAACAATCACACAATCTTAAAAATGATCACCTTGCCTCAGAGTGTTTCCTCCAATCACAAGGAGCCCACTGCTTCATAAGACAGTTCAATCTATGCTCCACTGTTTCTACCATCTGTAATTTAAAGAGTAAATCTATTAGCACTTCAATATTATGTTTCTTCAAATATTTAAAGAGGCTCTCATTTATTCCCTATATAAATTTATTTGTTTCCCAAAATACATCAACAGTCTTTTTCAACTATATTTTATAGAATAAGTTTTATAGATATCCACAGGTTCTGATGTAAGTTTCAAGTGGTGATCTTTAAGTATAGAAATTAAAGGTGAGAGTCCCTATTACTTAGTGTTTCTCTCTATCTTCCTATGTATCCTCTGTGTGTATACCCCTTAGTAAAACGTTCACATATATAAGCATCTGTGCAAAATGACACATATTGCAGTACTGACTGAAGGAGAGAGATACTGGAAAAAACCCAAGTACTTATATATAGAGAGAGAGTGGGGAATTATAATATTTTAGTGTGATGAAATACATTCAATGATTTAAATTGTTAAATAATATTTTGTACATATATATATAAGGTTAAAAACATAATGTTGAGGGAAAAAAATTAAAGATTGTAAAATTATGTTCAAATTTTTATAAACCAAAAAAATGGACACACTTATGAATTAAATTTTAAAAATATCCAGACTACAAAGAAAAATTCTAAAATGCATAAAGTCTAATTTAACATCTTAAGCGAGAAATACAATGACAAACAGACAGTTAAGAGACTACCACAATAGTAAAATAATGGTGGATTTCAGCAGCAATGATTCAGGGAAGACTCAGTGTCAACAAGCATCTGTTTTTACCAGACAAGCATAATCTTGACTGTTTTTCATGCTGTCTGGCTTCTAATGCTCATTTTCTGAAGCTGCTTCTCTAAATGTACTACCAAACATGCAGATAATGCCAAATCCTCCTAATAATTGTGTTTTGCTCAGGATGATTAGAAATAGTTTCTTTTGATTGCATAAAATAATCATTATTAAAATAATCTACAAAGGTTACTAGGAGATAAATTGTGTAAGAGTAGACAGGAAATATTTGCAAGAGAAAAATAACCAGAAATAACTTTACTAAAAAAAATAACAAAAGCTCCAAGGTGAAATATTTTGGTCCATGCTCTCTGTCTCTCTCTCTCTCTCCCCATACACACACACACACACACAATGTGCAATATGTATAAAATGTATATATTAAATTATATATATTTATATATAAAGAATAAATGGAACAGAATAGTATCCAGAAATTAACCAAATATATATAAATTATAATTTGTAATAATAGTTATTTATAATAATTTAAAGAAATATAGATTACTATATAAATGAAATTCATAGGAAAAGGTAAATTTCTATCTGCATAGATATAGTTATAAAAGCAAAATAAATTTTAATTGGATCAAAGATTAAGTTTGAAACATTAGAAAAAAAGAACGTGAAGATTTTTTAATAATCTTGGAGTTGGTAAGGCCTCTAAATCATGACATTAAAGAAGCCATAAATATATGGATATGTAATGGATAGAATTGACTGACTTAATCATTTTTAGATTTGATATATCAAAAACCCCACAATGAACATTAATAAAAATCGCAAACTATAAAATATGTGCAACACGTATGACCGAGACTAATTCCTTGTAAATCAAAATACTATTAGAAATTAAAATAAAGAAATATCAACAACTAAGTAGAAAAATGAGCACATACACAGGGAGTTCAAAAGAACAGACATACTTTACAACTCTATGACAATAATAAGACCTCTTTACCTTATAGATTGAAAAAAATGTCAACATAATTTGAAGTAATTTGGGGGAAAAATATGTTAAATCATTGTCAATGAAAGTTTCGAGGGGGCGGAGCAAGATGGCCGAATAGGAGCAGCTCCAGTCTCCAACTCCCAGCGCCAGCGACACAGAAGACCGGTGATTTCTGCATTTTCAACTGAGGTACTGGGTTCATCTCACTGGGGAGTGCCGGACGATCGGAGCTGGTCAGCTGCTGCAGCCCGACCAGCGAGAGCTGAAGCAGGGCGAGGCATTGCCTCACCTGGGAAGCGCAAGGGGGAAGGGAGTCCCTTTTCCTAGCCAGGGGAACTGAGACACACAACACCTGGAAAATCGGGTAACTCCCACCCCAATACTGCGCTTTAGGAAACAGGCACACCAGGAGATCATATCCCACACCTGGCCGGGAGGGTCCCACACCCACGGAGCCTCCCTCATTGCTAGCGCAGCAGTCTGTGATCTACCGGCAAGGCAGCAGCGAGGCTGGGGGAGGGGCGCCCGCCATTGCTGAGGCTTAAGTAGGTAAACAAAGCTGCTGGGAAGCTCGAACTGGGTGGAGCTCACAGCAGCTCAAGGAAACCTGCCTGTCTCTGTAGACTCCACCTCTGGGGACAGGGCACAGTAAACTAAGACACACAGACACCTCTGCACAGACGCAAACGACTCTGTCTGACAGCTTTGAAGAGAGCAGTGGATCTCCCAACACGGAGGTTGAGATCTGAGAAGGGACAGACTCCCTGCTCAAGCGGGTCCCTGACCCCTGAGTAGCCTAACTGGGAGACATCCCCCACTAGGGGCAGTCTGACACCCCACACCTCACAGGGAGGAGTACACCCCTGAGAGGAAGCTTCCAAAGCAAGAATCAGACAGGTAAACTCGCTGTTCAGAAATATTCTATCTTCTGCAGCCTCTGCTGCTGATACCCAGGCAAACAGCGTCTGGAGTGGACCTCAAGCAATCTCCAACAGACCTACAGCTGAGGGTCCTGACTGTTAGAAGGAAAACTATCAAACAGGAAGGACACCTACACCAAAACCCCATCAGTACATCACCATCATCAAAGACCAGAGGCAGATAAAACCACAAAGATGGGGAAAAAGCAGGGCAGAAAAGCTGGAAATTCCAAAAATAAGAGCGCATCTCCCCCGGCAAAGGAGCGCAGCTCATCGTCAGCAACAGATCAAAGCTGGACGGAGAATGACTTTGACGAGATGAGAGAAGAAGGCTTCAGTCCATCAAATTTCTCAGAGCTAAAGGAGGAATTACGTACCCAGCGCAAAGAAACTAAAAATCTTGAAAAAAAAGTAGAAGAATTGATGGCTAGAGTAATTAATGCAGAGAAGGTCCTAAATGAAATGAAAGAGATGAAAACCATGACACGAGAAATACGTGACAAATGCACAAGCTTCAGTAACCGACTCGATCAACTGGAAGAAAGAGTATCAGCGATTGAGGATCAAATGAATGAAATGAAGCGAGAAGAGAAACCAAAAGAAAAAAGAAGAAAAAGAAACGAACAAAGCCTGCAAGAAGTATGGGATTATGTAAAAAGACCAAATCTACGTCTGATTGGGGTGCCTGAAAGTGAGGGGGAAAATGGAACCAAGTTGGAAAACACTCTTCAGGATATCATCCAGGAGAACTTCCCCAACCTAGTAGGGCAGGCCAACATTCAAATCCAGGAAATACAGAGAACGCCACAAAGATACTCCTCGAGAAGAGCAACTCCAAGACACATAATTGCCAGATTCACCAAAGTTGAAATGAAGGAAAAAATCTTAAGGGCAGCCAGAGAGAAAGGTCGGGTTACCCACAAAGGGAAGCCCATCAGACTAACAGCAGATCTCTCAGCAGAAACTCTACAAGCCAGAAGAGAGTGGGGGCCAATATTCAACATTCTTAAAGAAAAGAATTTTCAACCCAGAATTTCATATCCAGCCAAACTAAGTTTCATAAGTGAAGGAGAAATAAAATCCTTTACAGATAAGCAAATGCTTAGAGATTTTGTCACCACTAGGCCTGCCTTACAAGAGATCCTGAAGGAAGCACTAAACATGGAAAGGAACAACCGGCACCAGCCATTGCAAAAACATGCCAAAATGTAAAGACCATTGAGGCTAGGAAGAAACTGCATCAACTAACGAGCAAAATAACCAGTTAATATCATAATGGCAGGATCAAGTTCACACATAACAATATTAACCTTAAATGTAAATGGACTAAATGCTCCAATTAAAAGACACAGACTGGCAAACTGGATAAAGAGTCAAGACCCATCAGTCTGCTGTATTCAGGAGACCCATCTCACACGCAGAGACATACATAGGCTCAAAATAAAGGGATGGAGGAAGATTTACCAAGCAAATGGAGAACAAAAAAAAGCAGGGGTTGCAATACTAGTCTCTGATAAAACAGACTTTAAACCATCAAAGATCAAAAGAGACAAAGAAGGCCATTACATAATGGTAAAGGGATCAATTCAACAGGAAGAGCTAACTATCCTAAATATATATGCACCCAATACAGGAGCACCCAGATTCATAAAGCAAGTCCTTAGAGACTTACAAAGAGACTTAGACTCCCATACAATAATAATGGGAGACTTCAACACTCCACTGTCAACATTAGACAGATCAAGGAGACAGAAAGTAAACAAGGGTATCCAGGAATTGAACTCATCTCTGCAGCAAGCAGACCTAATAGACATCTATAGAACTCTCCACCCCAAATCAACAGAATATACATTCTTCTCAGCACCACATCATACTTACTCCAAAATTGACCACGTAATTGGAAGTAAAGCACTCCTCAGCAAATGTACAAGAACAGAAATTATAACAAACTGTCTCTCAGACCACAGTGCAATCAAACTAGAACTCAGGACTAAGAAACTCAATCAAAACCGCTCAACTACATGGAAACTGAACAACCTGCTCCTGAATGACTACTGGGTACATAACGAAATGAAGGCAGAAATAAAGATGTTCTTTGAAACCAATGAGAACAAAGATACAACATACCAGAATCTCTGGGACACATTTAAAGCAGTGTGTAGAGGGAAATTTATAGCACTAAATGCCCACAAGAGAAAGCAGGAAAGATGTAAAATTGACACTCTAACATCGCAATTAAAAGAACTAGAGAAGCAAGAGCAAACACATTCAAAAGCTAGCAGAAGGCAAGAAATAACTAAGATCAGAGCAGAACTGAAGGAGATAGAAACATAAAAAACCCTCCAAAAAATCAATGAATCCAGGAGTTGGTTTTTTGAAAAGATCAACAAAATTGACAGACCACTAGCCAGACTAATAAAGAAGAAAAGAGAGAAGAATCAAATCGACGCAATTAAAAATGATCAAGGGGATATCACCACCGACCCCACAGAAATACAAACTACCATCAGAGAATACTATAAACACCTCTACGCAAATAAACTGGAAAATCTAGAAGAAATGGATAATTTCCTGGACACCTACACTCTTCCAAGACTAAACCAGGAAGAAGTTGAATCCCTGAATAGACCAATAGCAGGCTCTGAAATTGAGGCAACAATTAATAGCCTACCAACCAAAAAAAGTCCAGGACCAGATGGATTCACAGCTGAATTCTACCAGAGGTACAAAGAGGAGTTGGTACCATTCCTTCTGAAACTATTCCAATCAATAGAAAAAGAGGGAATCCTCCCTAACTCATTTTATGAGGCCAACATCATCCTGATACCAAAGCCTGGCAGAGACACAACAAAAAAAGAGAATTTTAGACCAATATCCCTGATGAACATCGATGCAAAAATCCTCAATAAAATACTGGCAAACCGGATTCAGCAACACATCAAAAAGCTTATCCACCATGATCAAGTGGGCTTCATCCCTGGGATGCAAGGCTGGTTCAACATTCGCAAATCAATAAACATAATCCAGCATATAAACAGAACCAAAGACAAGAACCACATGATTATCTCAATTGATGCAGAAAAGGCTTTTGACAAAATTCAACAGCCCTTCATGCTAAAAACGCTCAATAAATTCGGTATTGATGGAACGTACCTCAAAATAATAAGAGCTATTTATGACAAACCCACAGCCAATATCATACTGAATGGGCAAAAACTGGAAAAATTCCCTTTGAAAACTGGCACAAGACAGGGATGCCCTCTCTCACCACTCCTATTCAACATAGTGTTGGAAGTTCTGGCTAGGGCAATCAGGCAAGAGAAAGAAATCAAGGGTATTCAGTTAGGAAAAGAAGAAGTCAAATTGTCCCTGTTTGCAGATGACATGATTGTATATTTAGAAAACCCCATTGTCTCAGCCCAAAAT
The DNA here is from genome assembly GCF_049350105.2 of Macaca mulatta. Taxonomy (NCBI): domain Eukaryota; kingdom Metazoa; phylum Chordata; class Mammalia; order Primates; family Cercopithecidae; genus Macaca; species Macaca mulatta. The sequence goes on from NC_133412.1 coordinate 92,720,162, forward strand.
CTCCTTAAGCTGATAAGCAACTTCAGCAAAGTCTCAGGATACAAAATTAATGTGCAAAAATCACAAGCATTCTTATACACCAGTAACAGACAAACAGAGAGCCAAATCAGGAATGAACTTCCATTCACAATTGCTTCAAAGAGAATCAAATACCTAGGAATCCAACTTACAAGGGATGTAAAGGACCTCTTCAAGGAGAACTACAAACCACTGCTCAGTGAAATCAAAGAGGACACAAACAAATGGAAGAACATACCATGCTCATGGATAGGAAGAATCAATATTGTGAAAATGGCCATACTGCCCAAGGTAATTTATAGATTCAATGCCATCCCCATCAAGCTACCAATGAGTTTCTTCACAGAATTGGAAAAAACTGCTTTAAAGTTCATATGGAACCAAAAAAGAGCCCGCATCTCCAAGACAATCCTAAGTCAAAAGAACAAAGCTGGAGGCATCACGCTACCTGACTTCAAACTATACTACAAGGCTACAGTAACCAAAACAGCATGGTACTGGTACCAAAACAGAGATATAGACCAATGGAACAGAACAGAGTCCTCAGAAATAATACCACACATCTACAGCCATTTGATCTTTGACAAACCTGAGAGAAACAAGAAATGGGGAAAGGATTCCCTATTTAATAAATGGTGCTGGGAAAATTGGCTAGCCATAAGTAGAAAGCTGAAACTGGATCCTTTCCTTACTCCTTATACGAAAATTAATTCAAGATGGATTAGAGACTTAAATGTTAGACCTAATACCATAAAAATCCTAGAGGAAAACCTAGGTAGTACCATTCAGGACATAGGCATGGGCAAAGATTTCATGTCTAAAACACCAAAAGCAACGGCAGCAAAAGCCAAAATTGACAAATGGGATCTCATTAAACTAAAGAGCTTCTGCACAGCAAAAGACACTACCATCAGAGTGAACAGGCAACCTACAGAATGGGAGAAAATTTTTGCAATCTACTCATCTGACAAAGGGCTTATATCCAGAACCTACAAAGAACTCAAACAAATTTACAAGAAAAAAACAAACAACCCCATCAAAAAGTGGGCAAAGGACATGAACAGACATTTCTCAAAAGAAGACATTCATACAGCCAACAGACACATGAAAAAATGCTCATCATCACTGGCCATCAGAGAAATGCAAATCAAAACCACCATGAGATACCATCTCACACCAGTTAGAATGGCAATCATTAAAAAGTCAGGAAACAACAGGTGCTGGAGAGGATGTGGAGAAATAGGAACACTTTTACACTGTTGGTGGGATTGTAAACTAGTTCAACCATTATGGAAAACAGTATGGCGATTCCTCAAGGATCTAGAACTAGATGTACCGTATGACCCAGCCATCCCATTACTGGGTATATACCCAAAGGATTATAAATTATGCTGCTATAAAGACACATGCACACGTATGTTTATTGCAGCACTATTCACAATAGCAAAGACTTGGAATCAACCCAAATGTCCATCAGTGACAGATTGGATTAAGAAAATGTGGCACATATACACCATGGAATACTATGCAGCCATAAAAAAGGATGAGTTTGAGTCCTTTGTAGGGACTTGGATGCAGCTGGAATCCATCATTCTTAGCAAACTATCACAAGAACAGAAAACCAAACACCGCATGTTCTCACTCATAGGTGGGAACTGAACAATGAGATCACTTGGACTCAGGAAGGGGAACATCACACACCGGGGCCTATCATGGGGAGGGGGGAGGGGGGAGGGATTGCATTGGGAGTTATACCTGATGTAAATGACGAGTTGATGGGTGCAGCACAGCAACATGGCACAAGTATACATATGTAACAAACCTGCACGTTATGCACATGTACTCTACAACTTAAAGTATAATAATAATAAATAAATTTAAAAAAAAAATGCATTTGACTTCCAAAACTTATTTGATTTAAATAAATATGTTAATTAATTGTGTGAGAAAAAAAAAAATTAAAAAAAAAAATAAATAAAAAAAAAAAGAAAGTTTCATTAGAAACATACATTTTATACTTAGTGAATATATTTAAAGCAGAAAACAAGTCACATTTTCAATTAAGAGACAAAAAATGCCCAATTAAAAATAAAAACCCTATTTCTTATTTAGAGAAATAAACAAATAGGAATTTAAAATAAACAAATAGGAATTTTGAAAAAAACAAGCTTTTCGTTGTCAGTTAGATTGGCAAAGATGACAAAGAAAAGACACGCATTAGATACACACAGGAAAAAGACAAGCATAATTGAAGTCACAGAAGAAGAGAGCACAAAGCTAGAGCAATAGCTAAAGAGATTCTGGCTAACAGCTTTCCATAACTGAAGTATACTTCTAGCCATAGAACCAAGATGTTCAATAAACCACTAGTAATAAATAAATAAATAATAAGCAAGCAAGATCATAGTAAATCCTAGAATTGCTGGGGCAGGAAGCACAAAATCCATAAGTGAATCAATGGGAATGTTGGGGAGAAAGTCCAATCTATTCCTTGCCTCTTCTTTGTTATCTATATGTGAGTATTTTAGCTACTGGTAATGCAAAATTACAAATTCACTGTCGTTTCAATGAATGTTTTACATTTTGGAGTTCACCATCTCAACAAATTTGAGTGTAATCTCAACAACAGTCTCTTATCTGAGGCTTATATATGCCATTCCAATGTTGTTTATGCCTGGAAGCTTCTCAGAAAAACAGATATCATGATATGTCTCTACTGTCACACCTCTTCACTGTAAGTTCAATAAATTCCACCTTCTTCACTGTAAATACTTTTGTCTCTAATTCCAGAGACAATCTTTGTGGAATCCTATATCCATATATCGAACACTCTGTGTGCCCTGGAATTGTGTCTGGGGAGAAGGAATACAGGTAAGGAAGGAAAATTCATATCAGGAGTAGGAATGAATTCCAATAAAGACAAGTCACTACCCGCCCTTCAGAGGAAGAGGTGTGACACAGTTGATTTGACACCAAATGCATGTGGTCTCTCTGAGGAATGGCACCATAACAAGGCTGCAGCATGACTCCCTTCTGCCAACAGACCAAGCATTCAGGAGCTGTAGTAGTGGTATGAGACTAACCTTGATAAAAGAGAGTCCATGTTTTTGGTCCCTGATGGGCATTGCTGTGAAGTACAAAAATCTACACACTTAGAGCCCACTCACATAGGTTCATCCTCATTCTTCCCTCCCAGACTACTTTCCTCCAATTTTCAATTTTGATCTTCAAGACCCCTAACAAGCTAGCAAAGCCATTTTTCAAAGCCCACGAATTCATGTTTATTTTTACTTATGACCAATTATCCATCTAAAGCTGATAACTAAGTGTGATGTTTATGGCTCTGGCCAATGAGAGAATTCTTCCTCATAAGTGTCTGTGAAGGTCAGCTGAGTGAATTGTAATGCAGCAGCAGTCCATTTTTTGGCTTGCACCAAGACATAGAATGAAGTCATCCATAGAAACTCTCCCATGAGGCCATAACATTGAGCTTAAGAAAATATATTAATGCCAGAGAAATACTTGATAAAGGATTTAGACTACCTGTTCATACCAATTACTAGTGCCTTTATACCTTCAGCATGGTCCTACACATGCCATTTCCAATGTGTGATGGCTTGCTGCTGTGGCAGCTAGAAATTATGACTTAATAAATCTGATAACAGTTCATGATGAGCAGTGCTCACATAGGCAGTCACTTGGAAATCAATGGTCAGGTACTTAGTCCCTAATAAGACCCAATAGCATACTAAGATCTATGTTTTAAACAATAAGCAGTTGTCTTCTGCAGAGATTTTTTTCTGGAATCCTAAAAGTTAGTAATTGCTGTTTATCTAATTGACTTTTGTAAATAATCTACACAATCTCCTTATTTATCATGGATATCTCCATTTCATTAGATTCCTGGTTGACATAGCCTGAATGGCAGGGCAGTTTGCACTGAAGACCAGAATTAGTACAGGGACTCACTGAAAACTGGAAATGCTATGAATCAACCTAAAATTGATATAAAGTAGTATTTATGAAGCAGTGTTTATGCTGCATATAACATTCAATGATCTTGCAAGAACTGTGCCTCTTTCTTAGTGGTAAAGAATATAAAGCAAAATAACGTGTATTTTACGTAATGGGAAGATACTCTAGCCTTCCCTAGTGTATTGAACTCAAAACCTAAATGATTTGGCAGAATTCTGAAAATATCTAAGGGTATTGCTAACCTTCTTGTATGTCATTTCCTACCCGCAGGTCTAATCAGAGCATGCCTTCAATGTGTGACTAATACGATGTTCTATAGATTATCATGACCATTAAGTTCCCTAAGGACTATATTATGACAGAGAGTAAACGAGTTTTAAAAAGCTGAACAAACTCTAAATGTTCAGAAAGTTATGGAGTAACAAATGTGAATTTTTAAGGGTGAGAACTCCATCACAAGATGAAGTTGAGTGGTTTTCTGCAACTTGTTGTTAACATGTTAGTAGTTGTATGATATCCTTCATGTACTCAGTATGAAGTTAAATCTATTGGAATTTCAATATATTGCAAATACAACATATAATGTGGCAAGGATCTTCTCCATGGAAAAGTATTTATGATGAAACATAAATTAGTTTAAAATGTAAAACACCTATGGTGAAATACTGGATCATGGCTCTGCTGACAGATCCATTCCACCCACACCCCACCTTTATGTTCCTCTAAAGACCACCCTGAAGTGCCTTTGCAATCACCTACTCTGTTTTTTCCTGGAGGGCTCTGTTACTCTGTGTTCCTGGAAAGTGTACCTCTGATACTTTCCTCCTTGTCCTGTGATTAACTTGACTTATACTATCGCCAGTTGTCTAGACTTAGTCAATGGAACTAAAGCTTCTTCATCTTTTATCCTGTTGGCATTTTGAGGTACTCTCTCCACCAACCATGACACTCTCTCTCTGTAAAGTCTGGAGTATCACATCAGCTCCTTCGAACACTTCTGAGCTGGGCATTGTCTGAAGGACTGTTCCTTGTCAGAAGGACTGCTCGTCAACTTAGTTCATAAGCATAGCAGAAGTAGCTCAAATTGTGAGATCTCAGGAAACAAATAAAAGTCTGCCTTGGGTTTGGTAGCATCCCTTCTTACTTTTTAAAATATCCAGATTATCAAAAGCAATTTAGGAATATATTCATCTACCATAGACAAATCCCCTAATATGGTATAGTTTGGCTTAGCCAGGGAGAAATATGTTAATTAACTCATGGTGTGAGTTATCATGAAGAGGGATCCATATAATACAGAGCCTGTGCAGACTAAAAAGTTTTTTTTTTCTTTTCTTTTCTTTATTCTAAGAGAAATACCTAAAAATTAAAAGACTGAAGAGATTGGTGACTTGATCAAAAGCTAAGTAATCTGTTCAAGGTCACAAAATAGTCATATAATCAATGTTCAAATCCCAGTTTTTGACAGCCAACTCAAGACACTTCACACTTTTTCAATTGACTAGCGTTATTTCCACATTTACTGAAATGTTCACTTCTGCCATTTTATACAGTTAAAGGTATTTATCTGTCAATTTGTACAGCAGTGCAGGGAAAGTCTATAGGATCTGTAAACCAGAAAGAAGAAACAAAGAATTTTTAATACTATCCTGTTACTTTGAAATGTGTGTATTAAATAGTTGATTACCAAGTTATATTAATAGTTGCTTTATTTTTTATATTTTAAACAAAATTTAAGGTGGGATTCTACAGCACATAATATCACAATCCTAACCGAAATGTAATGCTATGTGCCTTTAATAGTTTCCCTTAACTAGGAATTAATTAAATTAGAAATTCATTGCTGTTAGCATTAGCAATGTCTCTGTTTTTATTGGAACTAGAGTAATTTGAAAATTTTGTGGAAATATGCTGCAATAAACATACATGTACATGTGTCTTTAGAATAGAATGATTTACATTCCTTTGGGTATATAACCGGTAATGGGTTTGCTGGGTCAAATGTTATTTCTGGTTCTAGATCCTTGAGGAATAGCCACACTGTCCTCCATAATAGTTGAACTAATTTACACTCCCACCAACAGTGTAAAAGCATTTCTGTTTCTCCACAGTTTCACCAGCATCTAATGCAAATCAAAACCACAATGAGATACCATGTCACACCAGTCAGGAAGGCGATTATTAAAAAGACGAGAAATAAATTTTAAACAGTGAGTTTACCAAATGATAGCATTCACTTTATAAATGCTATCTTTTTGTTTTGTTTTGTTTTGTTTTGCTCTTGTTGCCCAGGCTGGAGTGCAATGTTGCGATCTCGGCTCACTGCGAAGTCTGCCTCCCAGGTTCAAGCGATTCTCCTGCCTCAGCCTCCTGAGTAGCTGGGACTAAAGGCATGCGCCACCACACCCGGCTAGTTTTGTATTTTTAGTAGAGACGGGGTTACTCTATGTTAGTCAGACTGGTCTCGAACTCCCGACCTCCGGTTATCCACCCACCTCGGCCTCCCAAAGTCCTGGGATTACAGGTGTGAGCCACCGTGCCCAACCCCACCATTTTTTATATTTTGAAGCATGTCATAGATGAATTTCACTTTATTGCATAAATAGATGAAGCTACTGACATTTTTTATTCAACTAGTTCCTGATTTCTGTCATTATCATATTTGACAAGATGCTTTTGAATGCTTCTGATTTTTTGATATCTTCAAAATACTTTAAAATATCTGTATCTGACAAAGTCTAGTCAGGAGACAGAACCGACATGAGTAATTTGAACAAAGAATACTTAATATAAAGAATTAGCAACTGGTAAAAGGAATTAGCTACTACAAGGAGAATAAAAAATAACTCTAAAAAAATACCCTAAGGGAGAATTGACATCTTTTATAATACTGTTTTTCTATTTATTAATATAGTGTCTATCTTCACTTATTTAAGTTTTATTTACTAATACACTCTTCATTACCACCTTTTGTTAAGTTTTATAATTTTCTCTAAATGCACATCTTTAAATTTGTACATAAGCTTAGAATATTTGTTGTTTTGCAAGTTATGTTTTTTATGTAAATATTTGTAATTTTTTGTTAACATGTTTTTTCTTTTTCAACATTTATTTGTAAATGATGTCAATTCTCTACAAGTTAATAAATGTGTTGATATACAATGAATATAATAAATATCTTTGTATGTTAATTAACACATGAATCCAATGCAATTACAACAAAATACTGAAATAATATTTTAAGAAATCTGACAAACTGATTGTAAAATATTTACAGAACATAAAAGGGATAAAACTAACAAAGACACTGTGAAAAATAAGATGAAAGAACTTAATCTATCAGACATCAAGATTTATTTTAAAACTATAGTAAATTAAAACAGCGTAATATGGGTTCAGGGCTAAGCACATACATTAACGAAACAGAACAGAGTTTAGTAACAAATCCATACATACACTGAAGCTGAAAATATAAGAGAGGTAGTATTGCAAATTGAGGGAAATGATGAACTATTAAATAAATGATATCAAGTCTGAGTTCTACATATTTACAAATATATAAAAATAGATTTCTATCTCCCAACATTTACAAAATGAATTACAAAGGGATGAAATTCTTAAGTATAAAAAGCAAAATATGTTTTAATTTACAGAAGAAAATCTAAATAATGTCATATGATCTTGACAGAGAGAAAGATTTCTTAAATCAGACACAGACACACAAAAAAAAGATATCAAAAATGATTCACAAATGCAATCACATTAAATTTTTAAAAAGTTATTACAAAAGGCCATTTGAATAGCTGATACATTTTACAATACTCTTGAAATGAAAAAATAAAATAGAGTGATGGGGACCAGATCACTGGTTGCCAGGGGTTAAGATCACAGGGAAGACAACACAGGAAAGTTTCTTGGAAGTGATGGAAGAGGACTATGTCCTTATTGTGGTTTGTAGTAGTCGTGGCTACATGAATCTATTTATGTAATAATATTTCATAATACTATAGAGCAATAGTAAAAACAAAAAAAAAGAATACATGTAAAAACTGGTTAAATCTGAATCTGAATAGTCTTTACTTTACTTTGGAAAAAAAAAAAAAAAAACCCTAGGCCTAAAGGGGAGAAACCAAGGAAGAAATAAATGTGGAAGGGTGATGCCCTGCCCAAGGATGAGTTTCAGAACACTTTGGAGAGAATATGAGTGAGGCCCCCTGGATGGAGAGAGGTTCTCTGGGTTGCGCTAGACCAGAGCTAGTTCACAGAGGGTGACTGAAAATGGGGCTCAGAGAATTTAAGGCCAAGGCTGGCAATAAAACTTGCTGGAGGATGAGTACCACTGGGTGCCTGAACATAAGCCACTGGCAGCTGCACTATAGGAACAAGAGAAGTGGCACAAATAAAAATCTTGGTGTTAAAATAGTTCAGCTTTCTAGATTCTCCTCTCTTTTCTACAACTCATAATCTAAAAGGAAATTGGAATTATCTAGCCAATCAGAGAAAGCCCTTTAAATGAAAGGTTTAAAATGGAAGCTTCTGAGTATATTTCATTCCATATTTTAAAGCATTGCTAGCTATTTGAAAACTATGGGATAGGCATAATTCATATGGGGAGAGGAGTCTCATAACCTAATTATCTCCACTTAAACTTAAGCACTTATGTTAAATCATAGATTGGCTATTCCCTAAAGCTGGCAAAATTCAGTTTCAGATTTTTAAATACTATTCATCCATATAGACATTTTAGGCATGTCATTAAGAAAACTTATAAAACCTGACAAATGTTTGAATGTATGTCTACCAAAGAATTAGGTTCTCGTTGCTTTTTTTCATCATATTTACATTTACCCGTAACAAAAGCAGTAAATGCATACATATTATCCATCTAGTACCCATATTTTTTTTCTGGAACCAGTAATCTAAACAGTGATTTTTCCATGTTTTTGATATTTAACTCTCGCTTGATACCTAGAAAAAGACTTGTTAATATTCATTAAATATTCTGTATAGTATCTTCTCCACTACTTTCCCCACAATTGAGATACACCACAAAAAAGGACTAAAATATTAAACAGGGTATTGACCTGAGGAATTTGAAGGAATTTTGTCTTAATGAAGGGAAGTTCTCACTACTAGTGACATTTCAGAAATTATCCTTGGCCTCAGGTAATAGTTCACAATTTTCCTTATGGCAGCCTTCATATCCCTATTCCTTAGTGTATAAATAATGGGGTTTAATATGGGGGTGAAAACAGTGTAAAATATGTCAAGTAATTTATCCACAGGATAGATGGTAAAGGGCCATACATAGATGAAGATGCAAGGTCCAAAGAATAATATTACTACTGCAATATGGGAAGCCAGCGTAGAAAATGCCTTTGCCATTGCAGCTGAAGACTTGAGCAAAACTGTGACAAGAATAATGATGTAGGAGCTGACCAAGAGAGAGAAAGTGCTTAGAGAAAGAACTCCACTATTGACCACAATTAGTATTTCAATGATGTTAGAGTCCAAGCAGGCAAGTTTGGTCACCCGAGGAAGATCACAAAAAAAGCTGTCTACTACATTAGGTCCACAGAAAGGCAAGTTCACAGTAAATGATAACTGGCTTAATGTGTGCACCAAGCCCACAGCCCAGGATATCGTTACCAAGACAGTGCATGTCCTTCGGCTCATGATGATCACATAGTATAAGGGTTTGCATATGGCTACATACCTATCATAGGCCATCGAAACAAGTAGCACCATCTCCCCTCCAGTAAAAAGGTGAACGAAGAAAATTTGGGCTATGCAGCCACTGAAGGATATGGTCTTGTGTTCACTCAGAAAATCTGCAATCATCTTAGGGGTAGCAAAAGAAGCCTGACAAATGTCAATAAAGGAAAGGTTTCCCAAGAGAAAGTACATAGGGGAGTGCAAGCTGGTATCAAAAGTCACTGTGAGGATAATGAGAAGATTTCCCAGCACAATGACCATATACAACACAGAGAAGAAAACAAAATAGAAAAGCTGGAGTTTTTGAGAACTACAGAGTCCCAACAGTACAAACTCAGACACCACTGAAGAATTGGCCTTATCCATGGTTCCAGGCTGCAGACTTGTTCTGAAACAACTCTAAAGGAGGATAAATAGAAAGGAATCAGAACTTGAATTAAGAATACTTTTAAGGTGAGGGATTCTGAGATCTCAGATATAATGTACGTTTGCTGAATGCAAAAATTTTAAAGAGGCCATAGCAGTATGTCTGGATAGGTGGATAATAGGAAAGAACTTATGTAAATGTCTAAATAATGCTTAATAATTTAATCAATAGAATTAGAACCCCTTGAGTTTTTGGATAGTCCTTGTCTGTTATATAGTAGGAAATGAGCTTACCCAGAAGCTGACTCATGACAACAAGACTAGAGGAGTGACCTAGAGTCCAGCTCCACGGGCCTTATAGGTTGACAAAAAGTGTTTACATCTACTTGTCTTGTGGTCATCTTACATCATCAATTATACAACATTCTTCTTAACTTTTGAAGAGATATTCGTAATTTGATTATTATTACATGATGTAAAGTCACACAGATTAACTTTTGGCTAATTATTTTGTCTGGACTTTAATTCCACACCTTAAAAAAGATGGGAGGTGTAAAAATACCTACTTTACAGAAAACTTTAGAGTTTAAGCAGGATAAGTCATGACAGTCTACTATCAAAGTAATTGCATTGCAACATAGGATCTCAATACGTTAAAAACCGCTATATTAATAGAAATTTACCTTCGTGCTGCTGCAGGAGTCGTTTCCAATTTAGGCAATTCCTACTAAACAGATACTATTGAATGTATATTATACTGGCCTATAGTTCCAACTGCGTTTATCAATTAGTCATCCAATAATTTCTTAAAACACGTATTATGACTGACCTGAATTATCTAAATCCCATTTTCTGTTGATTATCCAAGAGCAGAACCTAAATTTTTCATTTTCTTTCCCTATCAGAATTTGATTTCAGCCCACTTACGTTCTCCCTGCTAGAGTTCTCCATGATCTTCTTAAAACATGTTTACAATTAATGCCAGAAAATTGTGTTTTTTAAAAAAAAAAAATTTTTGGATAGAGAAGTAAAAATGATTATAAACCTCTCATGCTCTTGAAAATATCTAAAAATTTGCATCTTATGTTTTTCACCCTGTAAAACCCTACTATATAAATCTAGTCCAGTTGAACTGGAATAGCTTTAAAGAAGTGCTATTTTAGGAAACCATATTAGTTCTGACAATTAACTGTTGACAACAGTCATAGTAAGAGACCTGAGAGAGTGATGATCTAATTCTGGTCCCATGTGAGAACATGAGCATCTTTTTCTGCTAATTTATTTCAGACAAGAAGCCAGAGTCTTTACTTTGTCTCTAGGCTACAGACCTAGCCTCTCATTTAGATGAATGCAGTTGCAGTCCACACAGGGAAGCCCCACAGTAAACAATCATATTGTGTCCTTTATTGGAAGAATGTTCAGAGAAGCATTCCACTGGACCACATTTTGGATATACGTTATTTTAAACTCTGGAACTATGACAAAAAAAAGACTCATTATAATTGTTTAAAGCTTTAGTAACAACAAATCAGTGTCTATAATATACAAAAAGGCAATAATTAAGAGGATTCTGAAACATAATGTAATCACTTTATCCCATGTGTGACTCATTTTGTTCCTCCATTTGTGAAATAAACGTGTCCTTGCTCAAGTTCATGTATTTATTACATAAAATGATCAACTCTACCTAATGAAAAAGTTTATTGTATGAATGTAATGTATTAAGCTAAAAATTGAGGCAGATTTAAATATAGTGAATGACGAATCATAATTTTAAAATTTACAAATGAAGGACAAAAAGAGCTTGCGTTTGTTCCGACACTGCTAGATAACATCTACTGTGTATACATGTTTTATCAAGTGATCTTTACAATAGACCTTTGGAAAAGGGGTTATTAAACTGCAGAAGAGAAAAACAAAGATTATACATGTTTAGTAATCTGGGGTCAGACAGCTAGTAAGGGTCAGAACATCTCAGTGAGGATTTGAAATCAGATAATATAAATAATATTTAATATTTACTATGCACCAAAGTGTCAGGCACTGTTCTGCGCTCTTAATATATAGTAATTGAATCTTCCCATAATGCTACATGGTAAATGCACTTACTAATTCTGTCTTACAATAAGAAGTCAGAGATACAAAGATGATAAGCAGTTTCCCTGAAGTTCCATAGCTGGAGAGTCATTAAACTAGAATTTGAACCCTGGTATTTGACTCCAAGGCCAGCTATTGCCACACTACGAAATACTGTTTCAGATCTGAATACAAAATCGATGCCATTGACACTGTGCTACAACTGGGAATTCCCTCAATATATGTTCATGATTCTAATCTTTTCACCTACTATGAGCCATTGGTCAGTCGGTTGAGCTAGAGTTTCCCAACTTTGGCATTATTGACATTTGGGATTGAATTACTGTGTTGAAACAGACTGTCATGTGACTATTGTAGGGTATTCAGGAGCATCTCTGCCATCACCCATCAGATGCCAGTTACACTTTCCCCCCAGTTATGACAACCAAAAATGTCTCCAAACATTACAAAATGTCCAGCTGAGGAGGTGAAAAATGACTCCCAGTTGAGAACCACTGTGCCACTGGGTTAAGCTGTCTTTGGCTTGCATTTTTAGTCTCTTCCTGTTTCATTTCACTTTTCATTTAATCTTTTCATCTACTGACAACTGTTCAGATTCACTTATCAAAGAAATAAGAAAAAAAAACTCTCCTAAACTCTTCTATTCTCTTTGTTTTTTCCTTAATTTTTCTTTTTTTAAGAAAAGAAATTTTGTGTAGGAGTGTCTACGTTTCCGTCCAAATCTTTTTTACTACTCAGACTTTTAACATGCTTAACTATACCTTTTGTTGCCATGGTCAGGAAAACTAGTTTATCAAATGGCCGCAAAGACCTGGTAATGATAGCTAACTCTTAAACAGAACGCCTCTTCATTTTCCTTTCAGAATTTTTAATATTAGCTTTCTTTATTCATGCTACTGCCCCTTAAAAGTAGATTCCAAGAGGTCCTAGCCTCTGGCATTCTAATTTTTTTTCTTTTTCCTTCTATATTTCTTGAACTCTTGTCTCTTTATGTCCTTATTAATCTCTTTCTCTTCCTTGTTATCTCCCTTTCTTCAGCATTCCATTCATCTCCCTAGCATCAGTCATCACCTCTGTATTATGACCGCTAATTTTGCGGTACTGTTTCCCCCTGCCCCCCACATTCCAATATTCCAATCTGTTTCTGATACTTTTTGAATGTGACTGTACACAGCCATCTCAAACCTTGGCTCTCACAATTTCCCAACTCAACCCTTTTCCTTCAAACTTTTCTGAATTAACTGTAAAGGAAAACCTACCTTTCTCCTGGACCTCACTCTTTCACTTGAAACATCTCATCATTCCTTAAGCTTATATATAAATCTAATGTCCTTAGCATGAGAGCCAAGAATATATAACCTGTTTTTACCTATGCCATACCCTGCTCTTTAGCAAAAATAAATAAATAAATAAATTTTAAAAACAGGCTACTCAATATTTATTAAGCTGATAAACAATTCCTTATCCATTTTTTCATGTCCTTCACAGATGTCTATTCCAACACAGATGTTACCACCTCTAAAAGCCTTCCTAGAGGCTTAAGTCAAAATGTCTATGTTCTAATGTTTCTGTAGCACTTTGATTGCATATGCGTTATATCTTCTCCCAAGGTGTAGTGAATTATGTTGGCTTGGCATACATTTTGAATACAAATTCCACTTTCTCATACCAGAAGCAGGGCTCAGTTACCCTTGACACAGTTTCCAGTTCTACACTATATTCAAATGGTTCAAACTGGTGGCCAGAGATTAAAAACTAGAGGCATCTTTCCCACCTGGCAGACTGGGCTTCCTGCTTTCCTGTCACTTTCTTTAAATGGACCATTCAGTCATTTTCCGGTGAACTTAAAGTAACCCATACCCTTTTCCCTCAGGTATACTGCTAGATGACAGACTTTCTCACCCTCCCTCTGCCTGACTCTTCATTCCTGCCCCACATGACCCTGGGATGAAGGACTGCCCTCCCAACTTATTGCACTCTCCCTGCCTGATCACTAAATAAAAATCCTTGAATGTTTTTGCTATTTTAGTGATGTATTGAATTTGCACCATCCACCTGAAGAACCAGGGGCTGGTCCAGGCTGGGTTTTCCCTGGAATGCTTGCGAGAACACAAGATCAGGCACCCAGCCTCCAGAGTGCTGGTCTGGTAGACATCAACTAGACATAGGTCAGACAAAAGCTGCAGGGGCATCTGCCAATATAAAGTTTCCTGTGTGAGGAACTCCCTGGTCCTGACAATTAGGCATTAAGCCTTTCACCAGGTAAAAGAAATGTCTGATAAACACACACTAGAAACACCCACAACAAGTTCATTTTCATTTCTCATTGGAACAGGATTGCTAGCCATTCTGGTATGGAGCCCCTGTTTAGCTGGGGACTCTCAAAACATAAGGTAAGACTCCCAGTGTGGAAGAGAAATATTATTATGATGGCTAACTCTATTATTTCTCTTCCACACTGAAACTTCTTGAATTCTTGTGCTTCTTATGAATCATTCACAGGATTTGGTAGAGAGATGTGCCAAAAGTACATTGTCGATAAACATGTTATAGTATTAATGCCAATATATTTCACCCTATATTTGTCATTCACTGAATAGTTTTACCTTCTTACTTTCCCGTGCATCGAATCCTTCCCAGTAAATGGCCTAGAACTCTGCAAACCATAAACCACCCACATAAACTCCATCTTTACGTGGAGCAAAAACATTTCATCTACTTGGTACTACAATATCCTAATTAAGTAATAAAAAACAGTACCAACAATCAACAAGCTAATGCAAAAATAATGACACAACTGGTTTGAGTTGAAGCATAGAGAAAATAGTTTGTCTGTTACATTGGAAGTAAACCATACATTACCAATTTTTTTAAGTTATAGAAATAATGAGATGCTTTAAGAAAAATAAATTTGCATTTTACTTCTGTAGGGTTAAATAAATCGTGTTATATACCTTAAGTGCAAATAAAAATAAATTATTGATTATGCTATAACTACAGACCTATGAGTTTAGTATTTAACATTCTCATGATATTTTTGTGTAGTTTTACTCTATAAAGCAATATATAGCCTTGATTTTCATGCCTATTTAATTTCTTTAGGTAATAGGTAAGAGTGTCATGATGAATTTTCCTAGGTGCAGTCAGAGTTTTTCATAATTTTCTCAAGTGTCTCCCCAAGTATACTTCATCTATTTACATAATTTCTCACAAGTCATCCCTGGCACACTAAGATACAGACACATGGACATCCTCATCTTTTTTAAATTAATCATTTATTTTTTCCATAAGTTATCGGGGTGTGGGTGGTTAGTGCCTTTTTCTTTTGTCAAATTGTAAGAGTACCATGAATTTATCTAAGTGACCAATTGCAGCTTTTAAGATTCAGTATTAAATTAGCCAAGGTTCATCTTCCAATGGGAATTAATATGTTTCAACAGATATTCTCAATTGAACAAGGCAAATAACATCCCACATTGCTGAAAACTACAATGAGGACGATAAGGCCATAGGAGAAAAAGTGAGAGTCATTCAGCCCTTGGGCACTATGTGGAGTGAAGTATCTTCTGCTAATTCTATACAAATGAACCTGCTACTCCAGAGAAAATGTGTGGGAAAGTACATTCTTTTGCCTAAGTGAGAAATACTTTGACTTAGGAATGGAAGAGCATACTGGGTCCTTGCATGTGTAATATGGAACAAAGGGTAATTAATTAGAACTTAAAGGATATGGGTTCCTATTCTCAATTCTAACAATAACAAAGAATACGTTATTGGACAAATCACTGTAAATCTCTTAGCCTTAGTTTACCCTTCTACAAAATGATTTGTAATATTTCAAGGACACTAAAAGTAAAGAGAACTATTAAATGATTTATTGGCATATTTATTTAATTTCATACAAGCAGTATCATCCTTCATGTATTATTTGACAATTTAATATTTTTCCATTCAATAATTGATATTTAACAGTTATCAATAGTGACACACATAGTTTCAGTTTATACATTTTACTTCTGTAGGATCTCCATTAAATACAGTATACTGCATGTTTGTCATTTTTGGTGAATAGACATCTGGATAGTTTCTAGTTCTTGCTATTATGAACAACATTAAAATGAGCACTTGCATAAATAAATATGTGCTAGAGGTTCTCCAGAATGTACACTTGGAGAGTAATTGCTAAATTGTAGAAAATTCAAATCTTCAGCATTGCTATTAGATATTTCCAAATTATTCTACAAAGCTACAAATTTGTGCTTCTTTTCAGTTATCAGTTTATTGTCTCTCAGGTTTGAATGTAGCCTTCAATATGGGCTAGGTGTTGAACAATGGAATTTCTTTAAGTATTTCTCCCTTTAAAGTGAGAACAATGTTTAGCTTTCTCAGAGAAAGATGCTAGAAGCACATTGCAGGAGGAAGAAACCCTCTTACCAGTTCAGGCCTCTGCTGGGGTCAGCAACACAGGTGTGAGGAAAACCAATGGAGACTGCCCCAGTCACAGGCCCGAAACTTGATCTCTCTACAACTTCACAGCCATGGTCTTGTGATAACCTTTCACGAGACTTTTCACACAGAAACCAGGGTCCCCCCCCAACAATTTGGAAGAGTTCCTACCCATACCAGCACCTAGATTTCCTTTGCGCATCCAGTCCACTGGTTTCTGATCACCTCCTCCCCAGCTTGCATAAGAGGTGGGCTATTAGTTGCCCAGCAGTTGGGAGACCAGCTCTGACCTAGCCAAATCAGTGAGCTTTTTTACTCACCAATGAGATGAATCATTCATTTCCCAATGAAACTTAACCTCTGTTAAGATTGTGGTTCCTTGGGTACTTTCTCTTTGCTATAGGGCACCACCTAGAGTTTCCTTATATCTTATAGTTACTTTTCCATTATAGTTCATTCTTTATACCAAACTACTTAATCTGTTGTATGGTTTCTGTCTCCTGACTGTACACAGACTGCTACGTATTTCTACAAACAGTGAATGAAGATTTTAATGAAATCTTTAATGATGGTCATGAAGTTTCTCTCTTGTTCCTTGTAATTCTGCACCTTATACATTTTGAGGCTGACATTAGGATTATGCAAGTTTAGGAAGATAGTATAATCCTGGAAAACATTTCCTTTAGCAATATAGTCTCACTTAAATTATGTCTGATATGTTCAATATAATTAGTCATTAGGGAAATGTAAATTTAAAATACAATTAGCTGCAACTCCACACTTGTGAGGAAGCTAAAATTAAAATGAAAAATAACAAGTTTAGCAAACATGTAGAGGAAGTGAAATTTTCATGGGAATATAGGAACATAAAATAATGTAAGCACTTAAAAAAGGGTCTATCAGTTTCTTTTAAAAAGTTAAACATACACCTACAACATGATTCAGACATTCCAATTTATTATTTGCCTAAAAATGGAAAAATAAAATATATATCCATACAAAGACTTATATACAAATAAGCAACCATGTTGGTAATAGGCAAAACTGAGGCACAATACAAATGTCTATTGACAATGAATTAATCAATAAACTGTGGTATTCCCATACAATGAACTACTTCTAAGCAATAAAAAGGGAACATAATATTGATACATGTATAAAAATAGATAAATTCAAATAAATATACTGAGTTAAAGTAGGAAAAACAGTAGAACAAGTAGTGGATTGGGGAGGGGTGGCAGAAAACTTTTGGGACCATGGATACATTCATTATTTTGATTGTAGAGACAGTTTTATGGGCATACGTCAAAACATCAAATTGTGCACTTTACTACATTCAATTTATTGCCTATCAATTATACCTTAGTAAAGCCGTCTTAAAAAAACATGACTACATGTGACTCAATCATCTTATTCCTAGCTATCTACTCACAAGAAATGAAAACGTAGGTTCACACAAAACCTTATATAGAGATGTCTGTAGCAACTTCATTATTAATTTCCAAACCACCCATACATTCTTCATCAACAAACGGAATAAACCATAACCCTCAAAGCAACATTGATAAATTTCACATACATTTTGCTAAAGCACCAGCAGGAAACCAGATTCCAAAAAGCTACACACTACAGGATTATATGAATATCTGAAAAAAAAGCAAAACTACAGAGAAAAAAAGAAATCCGTGGTTTCCAGGGGTGTAGGAGGTGGTGAGAAGTTGTCTATATGGGAATAGCAATGGGAAAATTTTGGTGATGGAACTATTCTGTGTGGAACTGTAGTGGTGGACGTAGAACTCTATGCATTTGTCAAAATGCATAGAAATACACAAAACTAAAAGTGAATTTAACCCTAAAAGTTTTTTACAGGTAATCACAAATGTAGAAACAGCTGTACTCTTCTTCAACCCGGCAAAAGTACAAACGGTAATTAAAATAATAACTAAGCCTGTAACTGAGAATGAAGTGTTAGGGCAATTGACAAAATATATTTTTAAAGCTTCATTAGAAACTAAGGTAACACAAAATAAAACAATGGTTTTATTTACATTTCTTTTCTCATTAAATTAGCAGATTAAAATTTTATGCTCAATGATACAAAATATGATGAATTATATGAAATATGTCTTCATTAAATTCATTAGGAATTTTTAGTATTTAAGAAAATATGATGTGACATATAAAATACATGAGTATATTTACAATATGATATGCAAGCAACTGCAGTTGACTGAGTGTGTGCTGGAGAGATGAGGCATCCTTGACCTGTTTCCCACTCTCAGCTGCTGTTGCCTGAGCAGGGCCATGGCCTCCACAGTCCTTGAAACCCCACCCCCCTGGGTCACTGCCTGTGAGCTGCTGCTGCCACCAGTCATCTCATTTTCCCCACACCCACTATAACAAAGAAGGAGAAATTCTTCAACCCAAATCAGGCTGAGTGGAAGTTCCTCTACATCCTGACCAGTGAAGAACATTTGGGGCAAATCACCAAGTGCCAGAGGGGCCCTGAGGTGGCGTTTTCTTAGAATCGCCTGTTCCCATTCTGAGTCATGGCTTAGTAAATGTTCTGGGAAATGAGACTTTCCATCTCACAGTGATTGTCCATAGAAGAGCAGGCTATAGATGAATGTTAGTGACGTGTGTTGGTGGCAGCAGCAGAGGCACACTGACCTGTCACCCAGCAGGAGACAGTGCTTCCTAGACCACTAGTGAGAGAGAGGAAAAGAGGTTTACTCCTGCTCTTCTACCTAGTCTTCTGTGAGTTCCTAGCTGTACTCTTTTTGTTCACAATGTGGGCTATGCTTCAGACGCTGAAAGATAAGGTTCCAAAATACCAGCTTCCTAGTTCAGGACTTAAATTTTCTCCAGAACCAGTGACGGCATTAAAATATGCATTCAGTATGTCTGATTCAGCTTCCTAGAATAGGTATTTTGTAGATTTAATACTTTTCTAAAGCTGTATTAGATGAACAGAAGAATCTCACAATCCATCCTGATGAAGTTCTTTTTGAAAGAAGGGACTAGTTTATAATGCATGTAAATTTCCTGCTACCTTAGTTTAAGCATGCAGTGGTATGGAGGATCCTGATATTTGTGCTTTCAAAGGAAACCCTTGTATTCTTGTAAAAATTAGCAGAGTAATTAGATTAAATCCTCAAGTGGAACCAAGGCTAATGAGTTTAAAAGAAGAACACCAGACAAGTCTGATAACCTCTCACCATGGATTTATAGACTTAAAATATTTTGACATTGTGGAAAAAAATATGCATGTGTCATATCTATAGCAGTTGTTCTAAGTAATCTTTGATCATAATGGCTGATACTAGGAAAGAAGCAACACTACAGTGCAGGATTGATAAATCACCCAACGTATAAAACCAAGGTGTTTAAAAGCATAGTGAATGCATAACATGAATAGGATAGCTCCACAGGATAAATGTTGTGTTGTTTGTTTTTATTTTGTGCCAAATGGACTGGACAGTATATAATAGAGTGAAATCACCTTGAAGGAAGTTGGGGTGGTACCTAACACTGGATGTCTTAGTTCATACTGGCTGTTATAACAAAATGCCACAAACTGAGTGGCTTATAAACAATAGGAATTCAGTTCTAGAGGCTAAGAAGTTCAAGATAAAGAAATTGGTAAATTAAGTGGCCTGTACCGACTTCCTAGATCATAGACAGCAGTTGCTCTAACTTCACGTGTCAAAAAGAAGGAATTCTCTGAGGCCACTAATGACGTTCACGAGAGCTCCATCCAAAAGACCTAATGACTTACCAAAGGTTTTACCTCCTCATACCATTAACTTGGTGGTAAGAATTTCAATACATGAATAGGACATAAAATGTTCAGACTATAGCACTACAGGGGGTGGGGGACATAAAAATTCAGCCCACAGCTCTGGGGCAGCATCATAATGTACTTTTAGATTACAGTGTTCATTGTTCTGAAGTAACTGCTTTTGCTTCTTGTTCTATTTTTATGTGGTTTTATTGCCAAGTGTCTAAAGCTTTATATGCTATGTTATGTAACTGTTTTATGGACTTAAAACTAGTTAACTGTCATATTTCGATGTTAACACCATTTTGGTGACAAAATGATAAGAATAAATGGTACCTTGGTAACATCAAGTGATTTTATATAGCTTCATAAAAGGTGATCTCTTGCATCTCTCAAGTTTTGTATGTGAGGAGGAAAAAATAAAATAAAAGTAGATTTGAAAAGTGTTATCTTAAATTCTTATAAAGTTAATTTTACATGCTTAATTAGTCTATGGATCTTTTTAATACAGAGCGTAAACTTTTTGATGTAAAATGTATGAAGAAAAGAATGTTAATGGAATGTTTTTACTGCTAAAGGTAAATCTCACAAATTACTTAGTATATCTTAACCATAAAAGAAACAGCATTTTTAGTTTAGCAAGTATGAATATGCACGTAAATTTTTATCAAACAATTTCCTATTTTATCAAAATATTTTAAATTGTGCAATCATTTGTGAAACACTCTGTATTGATTTTAGTTAGCAAATATAAGAAAATTAACTACAAAACTATAGCAAGTATGACTGAAGAATGCATAATTGTGTATAGGCTTCTTTACAAGTATTTAACAAAGAACATGCATTTATAATTTCAAGCAAACAAATTAACTGTTAAAAACATTGACGGTTAGAAGAAAAAGACAAAGTCTGTGTCTCAAGTTCCCACTTGTCTACTCAATTCAACAAATCTAGTCTTATGAGAGAGAGCTGGGAAGACAGCCTGGAAGTTACATACTGGGTCTTCAGTTTATGAATTGCTGATTTTACCTCTTTGTTTCTCAATGTGTAAATAAGGGGGTTTAATATAGGTGTGAAAACTGTAGAGAATACAGACAGAATGTTATCCACTGGTAAGTTGCTGAAAGGCCAGGCATAGATGAAGATACAGGGCCCAAAGAACAGGGTCACCACAGTAATGTGGGCAGTCAGAGTGCTGCGAGCCTTGGCCATACCTGCTGAGGAATGTCGCCGCACAGTAATCAGAATGACCGTGTAGGAGATCAGCAAAAGAAAAAATGACGTTGCCCCCATAAGACCACTGTCCAAAAGCATCAACACTTCAGGGATATAAGTATCTGTACAGGCAAGTTTGATGACCAAAGTAAGGTCGCAATAATAACTGTCCACTATGTTTGGGCCACAGAAGGGCAAATTTACAGTGAAAGCTAACTGGCTCAGGGAGTGCATAACCCCAATGACCCAAGATCCTACCACTAGGCCTGTACATGTGCACAAGTTCATGATGGTTGCATAATGGAGAGGTTTGCAAATGGCTACATACCTGTCATAGGCCATGGCTACAAGGAGCACCATCTCACCACCAGCAAAGACATGGAGCAAGAATATCTGGGCCATGCAGCCCTCAAAGGAGATAGTCTTGGGTTCATGAAGGAAATCATGGATCATCTTAGGGGTTGCATAAGAGGCAAGAAAAATATCAAAAACAGAAAGGTTACTGAGCATGATGTACATGGGTGTATGCAGGGCAGGTTCCGAAATCACTGTAAAAACAATGAGAAGATTGCCCAGTATAATGGCAATGTACAACAAGTTAAAAAACACAAAGAAGAGATACTGGAGCTCCCAGGAACTGCAGAGTCCCAGCAAAACAAACTCCGGCACCCTAGAATAATTTCCCTTGTCCATGGTCTCAGCCTACAAGAGAAGTACCTACAAAGAGAAACATCAATGGGTTATTATCAAGATCTAGAAAAGTAGACTACAATCCAAAAGTGTTCTTCTCCACATTAATTTAAAATGCTCTAGAGTTATCCCACTAGGAAATGTCTTATCTGTAATTTTGACGTATATATATTCTTCTCTCAATTATCCTTATTAATGAAGAATGGCTATGAGGTACAACCATAGTAAGTCAACAACTCCATTTTATAAATTTGTGCATTAAATCTGAGGCTAAGCAAATAACATATATATACCACAAAAACCTCAATTAAGAAGAGATGCTAATATATCCAGATTATTTGTTCCACCTTCCTTTGCCCTGCTTCTTTTTATATCCACTCAGAATTATCTACAAGCAGCTTCAATTCATAGAGAATCCCCACAAGGCCACATTTACAAGGAAAATACCTATCTTTTCCCCCATATTTTTTACTCTGGTTTTCTCTCCTATTGCCTCTGTCTTTACTCTATAAGCAACACCTGCAACCTGCAGTGATTTTATGGATTAAACCATGAAAACTGCTTAATCCATATTATCTCTGAAGTTATGTGAACTGTTTGGGTTTGAGGTAAATTCCTTTGCAGTTAACCTTATACTGTATGAGAATATGTAAACTGAAATGTACATATGTCAGTACAGAATATCAGTAGATAAGGTGATAATAGCCATAAAATGAAGATTTGAAAAATGCCAGAAATCCTCATAGAGAATGGCACCATATCCTCTACTGAATGCCATTTTTGTCTAGATGTTGCACTGGGCAGGGTTGAACTGAGGTAAGTATAGAATGATATTAGTATGCTTCTGTAGAGTCTCCTCTATTCAATATTTCAGAAAAAGAACCCACAGAACTAAAAGAAACCTCAAATATTACAGACACGGATCTTTAAGTCATTTTCTATCATACCCAAAGTCAAATTTTATGCTCTAGACTAAAATTGATATAATTATTTTGTGGTAGAGTCAAAGGACTTTGCACAAAACTCTAAGTCCAAGTATCATAAGCCATTGCTCCACCTTTCATTCTCCAGTTAAAGGTCTTATTGCTATTTTCCAAAAAGAAAATCTCAAGCAATTGGATCAAGCAAGTTGTTGACATAAATTTTTTTTTTAATAAACGCATACCTCATTCAATTATCTACAGATTTTGAGAAAGTTGAAACAGGTTTTGGCTTCTTTCAGATCAAATGTTCTTGTAGGGGAGCCGCACCAAATGTGCACATACTTTTGAGTTAAGGTGTTATAACTATAATAAATATTGACTTAGGTAAACCTCCTCTTCTCAACACTCTATTTCACCCGTTTCCCGTTTTATCATTTACGTATTTCATTTAGGACTTGGGATTGAACAAGGACCATGGGAGTATGAATGTGTCCCATGATGATTCCTTACCATTAAATATTTGTTGGCTTATTGAACAGGGAAAAAGGCTCAAGTCCAGACAGCCAAACCACTTTCAGCTTTCTTTCAACTCCCAGAGCTCTTTCCCTTGTCTCACTACCAATTACATGCACTATGTCTCTAATAGATTTAGGAAGAGTTTTACATGGAGAAATTTCTGTAACACTACAGGAAGAACTGAGTTGAATTGAATCTTCAGTGATATTCCACACATCAGTGGGAAGAAACTCAGCAAAGAACAGCTGATGCACTGCAATATGAATGTTAAATGAATTCCTGTTGTAATTTTAAACGTTAAAAATTATTGATAGGATATCCCATACAAACATATTTGTATTCTTAGCATACATTCCACTTAATTATGGTGTGTTATATGGGAATATTATAACTTTGGTCTGATGTGCTAACACTTTACTGAGGATTTTTTCATATAGGTTTCCAATTACAGTAGTTTTAAGTTGTTGGGCGATCCACTTCCTATTTTGGTAGTAAGACAATGATAGGCTCACAAAATTAGTGGGGTTGCTCAGAAAAGTGTTTCTATATCCTAGCATTATCTGTCCTTTGACAGGTTTGGGAAAGGTTGTACATAAACATGAATGTAGCTTGTGAGTTTTATAGGATGATACTTTTGACTTCTTTTAATGTATTCCATGATGATTAGAGCTTTAATTTTCTCCTCCTCAGAAAATTTGACAACATACGATTTCTGAAAAAATTAAAAATTCATGTCAATGAATGTTGTCTTCTGCTTTTACATTATTTAAGTTGCTTAATTTCCTAAACATATAAATTTAGGAGCATTTTTCTAATCTATAATGATTAATTGTACAGTCTCTTTTTAACTTTAATTTTCATCAGTATGGATCTTTTCTCTTTTTTCCTTGTTGTTCTTTTATTTTTGCTTTTCCAAGAGCCATATATTTGGTTTCACAAGGAACTGCACTAGATTATTTGTTTTTTTATTTCAAGAACGTCCGTTATTCTTTAATTGACAAGTAAAAATCTATATATTTTTATTTTACAACGTGATGTTTTTGATGTTTTAATGTTTGTGTACACTGCATAATGACTAAATCAAGCTATTTATCATGGGCATTACCTCACATACTTTAGCATTTGTTTTTTGTGATGAGTACCACTTAAAATCTACTTTCTTAGAAATTTTCAAATATACAACCTACTGTCATTAACTGTAGTCACCATGAAGTATAATGGATCTCTTGAACATAGTCCTTCTGTCTAGATAAAATTTTATGTTCTTTGACCAACATCTCCCCAATTGTCCCACCCCCAATCCTCTGGTGACTACCATTTTACTTCATGCTACTCTGAGTTCAAATTTTATAGTTCATATATAAGTGAAATCATGCAATGTTTGTCATTTTGTGCCTGCTTTATTTTACTTAACATAATGCCCTCCAGTTTCATCCATGTTTTTTCAAAAGACAATATTTTCTTCTTTTTTAAGGATGAATAGTATTTCATTGTATGTGAAGGGTCTTCAAAAGTTTCATGGAAAATAAATATAAAATGACTATGGATGTATTTCAAAATTTGCACTAAAATAAATTCAAACTAACTTTTTATAACATTTCTGAACAGGATCTAGTTTGAGGCACTAAGAAGGATAAGATATCAATTTGAAAAGAAGTCATATGAGAGCAATAAGAATTCTGCTAAAACTGAAGCAAGAACACACATCAAATTTATAGTGAAGCTGAAATGGAAGAATGGTGAAATAATTGAAACTTTACTAAAAACTTATAGGTACAACACCCCAAAGAAATCAAGTATTTACAAATGGATAACTTGTTTTAAGAAGGAATTAGATGGTGTTGAAGATGATGCACACAATGGCAGACCATCCACATCAATTTGTGAGCAAAAAATTCATCTTGCTCATGCCCCAGTTGAAGAGGACTGATGAGAACTAACAATAGTCAACACTTGTAGACATCTCAACTAGTTCAGCTTACACAATTCCGACTGAAAAATTAAAGTTGAGCAATTGTATTGTCCAATGGGTGTCAAAACCACTGTGCCCAGATCAACTGCAGATGAGAGCAGAGCTTTCAATGGTAATTTTAAACCAGTATATATCAGTAGGTTCCTGCATTACTGTAAAGCAATACCTGAGACTGGGTAATTAATTTTAAAAAGAGGTTTAATTGGCTCATGGTTCTACAGGCTGTACAAACATAGCATAAGCAACTGCTCAGCTTCTAGTAAGAACTTCAGGAAGCTTACAATCATGGCAAAAGGTAAAGGGGAAGCAGGCACATCACATTGTGAGAGCAGAAGCAAGGGGAGCAAGAAGATGCCACACGTGTTTAAACAACCAGTTCTCATGAGAACCGACTAATTACCAAAGGGATGGTGCTAAAGCTATGCATAAGGGATCTGCTCCCATGATCTAAACACCTCCCACCAAGACTACCTCCAACACTGGGGATTACATTTCAACATGAGATGTGGAGGGAAAAATATGTAAACCATATCATTCTACCCCTGGCCCTCCAAATCTCATATCTTTTTCACATCACAAAATAATCATCTCCTACTAACAGTCCCCCAAAGCCTTAACTCGTTCAAACCTCAAATCCAAAGTCTTAAGTATCATCTGAGACTCATCTCCTTTCACCTATGAGCCTCTAAAATCAAAACAAGTTATTTACTCCCAAGCTCTAATAATAGTACAAGCATTAGGTAAACATTGCTATTCTGAAAGATAAAAATTGGCCAAAAGAAAAGGGTAATAGGTCCCATACAAATCTGAAAACCAGCAGGACAGTCATTAAATATGAAAGCTCCAAAATAATGTCCTTTGACTCTATTTGCCACATCCAGAACATATTGATGCAAAGGGTGGACTTTTAAGGCCTTGAGAAACTCTGCCTATATAGCTTTGCAGGGTGCAGACCCCATGGCTGCTCTCACAAGTTGGAGTTAAGTGCCTGTGGCTTTTCCAGGCACAGTGTGCAAGCTGCAGGTGAATCAACCATTCTGGGGTCTAGAGGGCAGTGTCCCCCCTCCCACAGCTCCACTAGGCAGTGCCCCAGTGGGGACTCTGTGTGGGGACTCCAACCCCACAGTGCCCCTGAGCATTTCCCCAGTAGAGGTTCCCTGTGAAGTCTCCTCCCTTGTGGCAAGCCTGGGTATAGAGGCTTCCTCATATACTCCATGAAACACAGGTAGAAGCTGCCAAGCCTTTTTCACCCTTGCCACAGTGTCCTTCTGTGTACATGCAGGATTGACACCACGTGGAAGCCACCAAGGATTATGGCTTGCACCCTATGAAGCAGCAGCCCAAGCTGTACCTGGGGCCCATTTAATTGTGGTTGGAGCTGAAGCAGCCAGAATGTGGGAGCAGTGTCTTGAGGCTGAGCAGAGCAGCGCCATCTTGGCCCTGGCCCCTGAAATCGTTCTTTCCTCCTAAGCCTCTGGCCCTATGATAGGAGCGGCTGTCTCCAAGATCTCTGAAATAAATACATTTGGGGCCTTTTTCCCATTGTCTTGAGTATTGGCACTTGGCTGCCTTTCAGTCTTGCTAGTCTCTCTAGCAAGTGAATGCAGCCTGCTTGGATTGGATTCTTTCTCTGCCACATGTCCAGGCTACAAATATCTCAGAGTTTTACACTCTGCTTCCCTTTTAAATACATCTAAATTTAAGTTATTTCTTTTTTCTCATATCTGACCATGGGCTGTTATAAGCAACCGGGCCACATCTTGAATGTTTTGCTGCTTAGAAATTTCTTCCATTAGATACCCTAAGTAATCACTCTTAAGTTAAAACTTCCACAGATACCTAGAACATGAACACAATGCAGACAAGTTCTTTGCTATGGTGTAACATGAGTGACCTTTACTCCAGTTCCCAAAAACTCTCATTTCTATCTGAGACCTGATCAGTGTGGTCTTCACTGTCCGTATTTCTATTAGTATCTTGGTCACAACCATTTAACCAGTCTCTAAGAAGTTCCAAACTTTCCCTCATCTTCCTATCTTCTTCAGAGCCCTCCAAACTTTTTCAACCTTTGCCCATTTCCAGTTCCAAAGCTACTTCCACATTTTCAAGTATCCTTATAGCAACATCCCACTCCTCATTATCAATTTTGTGTTACGTCATTCTTGAATTGCTATAAAGAAATACCTGAGGCTGGGTAATTTATAAAGAAAAGGGGCTTAATTGATCACAGTTCCTTAACTGGCAGGAAGAATGGTGCCAGCATCTGCTTCAGATGAGGGCCTCAGGAAGCTTACAATCATGACAGAGGACAAGTGGGGAGAAAGTGCATCACATGATAAAAACAGGAGCAAGAAAGAGAAAGAGGAGTCCCAGACCCTTAAACATCCAGATCTCACATGAACTAACTGAGCTAAAACTCACTTATCATCAAGGGGATGCTGCTAAGACATTCATGAAGGACCAACCCCCTGATTCAATCACCTCCAGCCAAGCTCTACCTCCAACACCGGAAATCACATTTAGACATGAGATTTGGAGGGGACAAACATCCAAACTATATCAAGTGGGATCAATATCTGAAGTATTTCTTTGAAGAATTATAACAGAACATGAAACATGGCTTTACCAGTATGCTCCTGAAGACACAGCACAATCAAAGGAATGACTACCAAGAGATAGAATTGGTACAAAGTTGAGCAGTCAAAAACAAAAGTCATGGCAATAGTATTTTGGGATTCTCAAGGCATTTTGTTTGTTTACTTTCTGGGGGGGCCAAGGAATGGTAGCATCTGTTTATTATAAGAGTGTTTTGAGAAAGTCAAACTTTGACAGTAAAATGCACAGGAAAGCCTCAACAGAGTCTTTCTTCACCATGCCAATCCTCTTGCTCATTCTTCTTATGAAACAAGAGCAATTTTGTGAGCATTTTGATGGGAAATTATTAGACACACACCTTACAGTCCTGATTTGGCTCCTTCTGACTATTTTTTGTTTTCCAATCTTAAAAAGCAATCTGTAAAGGGCACCCATTTTTCTCTAGCTAATGAAGAAAGACTGCATTGACATTGTTAAATTCCCAGGACATTCAGTTATTTAGGGAAAAATGGCTGGTATCACTGCTTACAAAACTGTCTTGAACTTGATGGAGCTTATCTTGAGAAATAAAGTTGTTTTTAAAAAATTTTATCTTTTAAGTCCATTTTTTTCATAAACTTTTTGAAGTACCCTCGTATATATGCCACATTTTCTTTCCCCTTCATCCATTCATGAACATTTGATTGATTCCATCTCTTGGCTATTGTGAATAATGATGCAGTAAACACGGAAGTACAGATATCTCTTCAACGTACTGATTTCGATTCCTTTGGATATATACCCAGTAATAGAATTACTGGGTCATATGGCAGTCCTGATTTTAATTCTTTAGGAACCTCTATACTGTTTTCCATAATGAATGTCCTAATTTACATTCCCACTAACAGGGTACAAGAGTTCCCTTTACTTTCTCGCCAACACTTGTTATCTTTCATCATTTTGATATACCTCTTCCAAGAGTTGTGAGTTAATATCTCATTACGGTTATTTGCATTTCCTTGATAATTAGTGATGTTGAGTATTTTTTCACTATCTGTTGGCCACTTGTATGTCTTCTTTTGGAGAAATGTATATTCAGGTCCTTTACCCACTTTATAACTGAGTTATTCATTTTAGTGGTATTGAGTTGTTTGAGTTCTTTATATGTATTGGATATAAACATTGTATCCCATGTGTGGTTTGCAAATATGTTCTCCCATTCCATGGGTTGATTTTCATTTTATTGGTTGTTTCTTTATACAAGGAAAAGATTGTGTAGAAGCTTTTTAGTTTTATGTAATCAAACTTGTCTATTTATGCTTTTTATCTTTTTTTTGGTCTATGCTTTAGTATCCAAAAAATGATTGGCCCAACTAACAGCATAGAAAATTGTTCCTATGTTTTCATGTAGTAATTTTACAATTAACTCTCATGTGTAAGTCTTCAGCCATTTTTAGTTGAGTTTTTAAATATGGGGTGAGATAAGGGTCTAATTTTATTCTTCTGCTTGTGGATTTCCAGTTTCCCAACACCATTTATTGAAGAGACTGTCCTTTCAATATTATGTGTTCTGGGCACCTTTGTCAAAAATGAATTGACCATAAATGCGTGGATTCATTTTGGAGCTTCCCATTCAGTTTTGTTGGCCTATATGTCTGTTTCTATACCAATACCATGCTTTTTTGGTTACTATAACTTTGTAGTAGATTTTTACATAAGGTAGTGTGATGCTTCCAGTTTTGTTCTGTTTTCTCAAGATTTATTTGGGTTTTCAGGGTTTTTTGTGGTTCCATACAAATTTTATGATTTTTTTCTATTTCTGTGAAAAATGTCATTAGAATTTTAAGAACTTCTGTTTTAAAAGTAGAACTACACTGAAATATAATTTCTTATATATTACATTGACAAAAATCTAAAATTTCAATGTACTCTCTTGAGAAGGCTATGAAGTACTCTCATATATTGCAAGTGAGAATGCAAAACAAAAAAAGGAAGTGTATTTAGCAATGTGTAGAAAATACGTGTGCAACTGACCCTTGTACTTAGCAATTTTACTTGAAACAATAGGAAAAAAGAAAAGGCTAGACATATGTTGATAACTATAAAAGCTGGGTATACATATGTAACAAACCTGCACGTTATGCACATGTACCCTAGAACTTAAAGTATAATAATAATTTTAAAAAAAAAAAGCTGGGTATAAATGCACCGATGGGAGCATGTGAGTACATTCTCATTTTCTGTATAATTTTTAAACATCCAAATTAGGAAGTTTAAAAAATAACTTTTATTCTTAACTGCAATTATGCCTTCCGTCATGGCTTACTTGTCCTGTTGCAAGCTTCTTGTGTTCAATGCCTGGTTAATTTGAAATCACTTTATAATAGCACATAACTGCATTTCTTCACTGAATGGTCATGGAACTCTGGTTTACATATACTAAACTAGGAGCTGGAAATTCATTGAGGTACAAGATAGCAGGTCCTAACTTTATAAAACTTATATTCTAAGGCACAAAGCACATACCTTGACAAGTAATTGAAGTAAAATTATACTTGTTTTTTTCATAGGGAAAGTAGAGAGTGGCATTGTGTCCGGAATTGGTGGGTTCTTGGTCTCACTGACTTCAAGAATAAAGCCACGTACCCTTGCGGTGAGTGTTACAGTTCTTAAAGATGGTGTGTCTGGAGTTTGTTCCTTTTGATGTTTGGACATATTCAGAGTTTTTTCCTTCTGGTGGGTTCGTGGTCTTGCTGGCTTCAGAAGTGAAGCTGCAGACCTTCACGGTGAGTGTTACAGCTCTTAAGGCAACCCGTTTGGAGTTGTCGCCATCAGGGGTGTGCATAATTTATAGAAAGACAAGACCTAATTTTGAAATGAAAGAGTAAGGAATTCAATCAAGTCTTTCCTAACAAAAGTAATAATAAACTGGAAAAAAGTGATTGGAAACAACTATTTCAGAATCCTGGATATTGACTGTTAAGAACTGAATGTTTATGTCCCCCGACCCCCACTAACAATCCATATGTTGAAATCCTAACATCCAATGAGATGGTATTAGGAAGGGCAGACTTTTGGAGATAAATCAGGTCATGAGGGTGGACCCCTCATGGATGGGATCAGTGCCTTTGTAAAAAATACTTTAGAGAGATTTGTAGTTCTCTTTCTGCCATGTAAGGGTATAAGGAGAAGTTGATGGCTTGCAGCCTGAAAGAGGGCACTCACCAGAACCCAACCAGACTGGCAGTCTGATCTCAGGCTTCCAGCCTGCAAAACTATGAGAAATAAATTTCTGTTGCTTATAAACCGCCTAGTCTATGGTACTTTGTGATGGCTGCCCAAACTGACATTAAGACAAAAAGAAAGAGAAACCTGTATTTGTGAAAACCTAATGAATATCACATAAGAACAGTAGAAGTATATGGTATTTTAGCCTACAGCTTCTTGCATTATCACTACCCCAACAAACTCCTTCAGCATAATAGTTCCAGCAGGGTGGGGGAAGTGGTGGAAGTCAGCCGCTTTTCTGCCAGAGGTGGCTGATATAATTTAGAGCTGGAAACAGAAAATCACATGCCTAAAATAATAATGACCTTGGTGTCAAAATGTCATGAAATTCAGCATTGGAGTTAGTCTAATATTGATATATTGGATCGAACAAGCAGGAAACTGGCACACTTTGGATGTATGTCTCCACCCAAATCTCATATTGAAATGTAATCCTCAGTGTTAGAGGTGAGGCCTGGCGGGAGGTGATTCGATCATGGAGGTGAATTTCTCATTAATGGCTTAGCACCATTCCTCTTGGTACTGTCCTCGTAATAGTGAGTGAGTTTTCATGAGATCTGATTATTAAAAAGTGTGTGGCACCTCCCTTCTTTCTCTCTTGCTCCTGCTTTTGCCATGTGACATGCAAGCTCCCTTTTAGCCTTCTGCCATGATTGTAAGTTTCTTGAGGCCTCCCAAGAAGCTTAGCAGAAACCAGCATCATGCTATCTGTACAGCCTGCAGAATCTTGAGACAATTAAACCTCTTTTCTTTATAAATTACACAGTATCAGGTATTTCTTTATAGCAATGCAAGAACGAACTAATACATCACCTCTACACATAAAAAAAGAAATTAGCTGGGCATTGTGGTGTATGCCTACAGTTCTGGCTACTTGGGAGGCTGAGGTGGGAGAATTGTTTGAGCCCAGGAGGTAAGACTGCTATGAGCCATGATCATTCCACTATACTCCAGCCTGGGCAACAAAGTAAGACTCTGTCTCAAAAATAAAATAAAATACTAGTGGGGAGCTAGGTGCAGTGGCTTATGCGTGTAATCCCAGAAGTTTGGGAAGCTGAAGAGGGTGGATGACTTGAGGCCAAGAGTTCGATACCAGCCTGGTCAACATGGTGAAACCCCATCTCTAATAAGAATACAAAAAACTAGCCAGGCATGGTGGTGTGCACCTGTAATCCCAGCTACTCAGTAGGCTGAGGCACACAGATCACTTGAACCCAGGAGGCAAAGGTTGTAGTGAGCCAAGATCGCTCCTCTGCACTCAGCCTGGGTGACAGAGGGAGACTCTGTCTCAAAATAATAATAATAAATAATAATAATTATAGTGGGGGACTTCAATACCCCACTGAAATCACTAAATAGATTATTGAAGCAGAGAATCAACAAAGAAACTCTAGCCTTAAACTGAACAATATACCAAACGGACCTAATAGACATCTATAGAACATTTTACCCAACAACTGCAGAATATACATTTCTCTTATCTGCACACAGAATACCCTTCAAAATCAACCATGTGCTCAGGCATAATGCAAGTCTCAATAAATTTTTAAAAATTGAGATTATATCCAGTGCCTTCTGGACCACACTGGAATAAAATTAGAAATTAATACCAAAAGTACTCTGAAAACTACACCAGTACATGGAAACTAAAAACATGCTCATGAACAACTTTTGGATAAACAATGAAATTAGGAAAGAAATTATAAAAATTCTTTAAAATAAATGAAATAGAAATGCAATATACTAAAGTCTCTGGGATACAGCAAAGGCAGCACTAGAAGGAAATTTTACAGTGTTAAATGCTTACATCAAAAAGATGGAAAGATCTCAAGTTAACAATAAAATGTTGCACCTCAAGGAACTAGAAAAACAAGAACAAACCAAACCCAAAGTTAGTAGAAGAAAAGATATACCTGAAATCCAAGCAGAAATAAGTGAAATTGAGACAAAACACAATACAATGTAATCAATGAAACAAAAAAATTGTTTCTTTGAAAGAATAAACAAAATTGACAGACCACTAACTAGACTAAGAAAAAAAAGAGAAAATTCAAATAAGTACAATCAGAAATGATAAAAATGACATTACAACTGACACCAAAGAAATACAAAAAAATAATAAGAGACTACGATGAACACCTCTATGCACACAAACTAGAAACCTAGAAGAAAGGAATTAATGCGTATAAACATACACTCTTATTCAACATAGCACTGGCAGTCCTCTCCAGAGCTATCAGGGAAGAAAAAGAAATAAACACATTCAAATTGGAAAAAAGGGAGTTAAATTATCTCTGTTTGCTGACGACATGATTGTATAGTTACAAAACCATGAAGACTCCTCTAGAAAATTCCTAGACTTGATAACCAACTTCAGTAGAGTCTCAGGATACAAAATCAATGTACAAAAACTAGTACCATTTCTATACACCAATAATCTTCAAGCTGAAAACCAAATTAAAAACTCAATTACATTTACAATAGCCACAGGCAAAAATAAAATGCCTAGAAATATACTTAATCAAGGTGGTGAAATATCTCTACAAGGAGAACTACAAAACCCTGATGAAAGAAATTGAAGATGATACAAAAAAATGGAAAAACATTCCATGCTCATGAATTAGAAGAATAGTTATCATTAAAATGACCTCATTACCCAAAGCAATCTACATATTCAATGCAATTCCTATCAAACTACAATGTCATTTTTCACAGAATTAGAAAAAAAAAGTCCTAAAGTTCATATAGAACCACACACATACACACACACAAAAATAACCCCAAAGAGCCAAAGCAATCCTAAGCAAAAAGTTCTACTTTTGAGGTATTACAGTGTCTGACTTCAAATTATACTACAAGACTATAATAACTACAGAAGGATGGTACTGATACAAAAATAGATAATAGAACAGAATAGAAAACCCAGAAACAAAGTCACGTACCTGTAACCAGCTGTTCTTTAGTAAAGTCAACAAAGACAAACAATGGAGAAAGGACACTCTAGTCAATAAATACTCAATAAATGGTGCTTGGAAAACTAGCTAGCCATATGTGAAAGAACAAAACTAGACCCCTACTTCTCACCATATACAAAAATTATCCCAAGACGGATTAAAGACCTAAATGTAAGACCTGAAACTATAAAATTCTTAGTAGAAAACCTGGAAAAACTCTTTTGGACATTGGTCTAAGCAAAGAGTTTGTGATGAAGACCCCAAAAGCAATTGCAATAAAGACAAAAATAAGCAAATGGGACTTAAACTAAAAAGCTTCTGCACAGCAAAAGAAATAATCAACAGAACAGACAGACAACCCACAGAATGGGAAAAAGATATTTATAAATTATGCCTCTAACTAGAGATTTATATCTAGAATCTACCAGGAACTCAAGTGCCTCAACAAGAAAAAAGCAAACAAGCTTATGAAAAACTGGGCAAAAGACAGGAATAAACAATTCTCAAAGAAGAAACACAAGTAGCAACAAACACATGAAAAAAATGCCCAACATGACTAATTATCAGAGAAATGCAAATTAAAGCCACAAGAGATACCGTCTTACACTAGTCAGAATAGCTTTCATTAAAAGTCATAAAACAGATGCTGGTGTGGATGCAGAGAAAAGGGAATGCTCATACACTGTTGGTGTGACTGTAATTTCAGTCTCTGTGGAACACAATATGGAGATATATCAAAGAAATAAAAATAAAACTACCATTCAACCCCGCAATCCAACTACCAGCTGTCTACCCAAAAGAAAAGAAATCATTATATCAAAATATATTTGCATTCATATGTTTACCGAAGCACTGTTTACAACAACAAAGTCATAGAACCAGCCTAAGTGTCTACCAACAGCTGATGGGATAAAGAAAATGTGATATATATACACCATGGATTACTACATAGCCATAAAAAAAGAATAAAATGTCATTTGCAGTAACATGGATGAAGCTGGAGGCCATTATCCTAAGTAACACAGAAGCATAAAAAATATTGCATGTTCTCACTTTTAAGTTGACACTGAAGAAAGAGTACACATGGACATAAAGATGGGGAAAACAGACTCTGAGAATTCCAAATGGGGAAATGCAGGGGGTAGGTTTGAAAATTACTTACTGGGTACAATATCCAATATTCAGGTGATGGGTACACTAGAAGCCCAAACCCCACCATTACAGATGTAATACCTATGTAACAAACAAGCACAGGTACCTCCTGAATCTATACTAAAAATATTTTTAAGATTAGAAAAAAAATTAAAAGAAGAGAGATATGACTGGATCAGAAAACAATAATTAAAGGAAAGAATAATAACAATAATTCACCAAATAGAGAATGAAAATAAAGAAATATAATTCATAAATAAACAATAGAAATTCTAAAGAGAAAAAATAAAATATGTGAAATGAAAATTCACTAGAGGGATTTGATACCAAATTTTAAGTGCCATAAGAAAGAATCAGCAAATCTGAAGATGGATCAATAGAAATTATCAAATCTGAAAAAAAAAAAAACAAGAAAAAAAGTATGAAGAATAATAAACAGAGCTTCACAGACTGGCAGGACACAATAAAATTATAACAAAATGACCAAAATGGAAGTCCCAGAAGGACCAAAGAGAAACGCACAGAAAAACATGTGATACCTGAAAAACATACCTCAAGACCTCCCAAAATTGATGAACATTAATTTACAGATCCCAAAACCTTAACAAACTTTAAAGAAGATAAACACAAAAAGATCCATGCCTATTATAGACTATCATCCTCAAACTGTTGAAAGACAAAGAGAAAACTGTGAAGTCAGTAAGAGAAAGCCAACACATCAGGGTAAAGAAACCTCATTAACACATGAGGTTTCTTTATCCTGATGTGTTGGTTTTCTCTTACTGACTTCTAGAACTAGAAGTACCATATGACCCAGCCATCCCATTACTGGGTATATACCCAAAGGATTATAAATCATGCTGCTATAAACACACATGCACATGTATGTTTATTGTGGCACTATTCACAATAGCAAAGACTTGGAACCAACCCAAATGTCCATCAGTGACAGACTGGATTAAGAAAATGTGGCACATATACACCATGGAATACTATGCAGCCATCAAAAAGGATGAGTTTATGTCCTTTGTAGGGACATGGATGCAGCTGGAAACCATCATTCTCAGCAAACTATGGCAAGAATAGAAAACCAAACACCGCATGTTCTCACTCATAGGTGGGAACTGAACAATGAGATCACCTGGACTCAAGAAGGGGAACATCACACACCGGGGCCTATCATGGGGAAGGGGGACGGGGGAGGGATTGCACTGGGAGTTATACCTGATGTAAATGTCGAGGTGATGGGTGCTGACGAGTTGATGGGTGCAGCACACCAACATGGCACAAGTATACATATGTAACAAACCTGCACGTTATGCACATGTACCCTAGAACTTAAAGTATAATAATAATAATAATAATAATAAATAAATAAATAAATAAATAAAAATTAAAAAAAATTAACAAGTGACTTTTCACTGGAAAATAATGGAGGTTAAAAAACAGTAAGATAGGCCGGGCGCGGTGGCTCAAGCCTGTAATCCCAGCACTTTGGGAGGCCGAGACGGGCGGATCATGAGGTCAGGAGATCGAGACCATCCTGGCTAACACGGTGAAACTCCGTCTCTACTAAAAAATACAAAAAAAAAAAAAAAAAAAAAAAACTAGCCCTGCGAGGTGGCAAGCGCCTGTAGTCCCAGCTACTCGGGAGGCTGAGGCAGGAGAATGGCGTAAACCCAGGAGGCAGAACTTGTAGTGAGCTGAGATTCAGCCACTGCACTCCAGCCTGGGCGACAGAGCGAGACTCTGTCTCAAAAAAAAAAAAAAAGAAAAAACAGTAAGATAGCATATTGAAATTAATGAAAGAAAAATATTAGCAATGAAAAAAATCCTTCAAAAATAAAGGTGAAATACAGATAGTCCTGGATTCAAACAAAGAGAATGATAATCAATTACTAGATCTTCTCTACAAGGAATACTAAAGGAAATTCTTCAAGCTGAAATTAAAAGACACCAGGGAGTAACCGCATTCAACATAAATAATTAAAGAACACGAGTAAAGCTAACTATGTAGGTAAATATTAAATCCTATATAAACAGGCTTTTTTCTTTTCTTCTATAACCTGATTTGAAAATCAATTGCATAAAATAATTATAAAGCTTTATTTTCTACGTATAAATATGAGATGTAATGTATGTGACAATATCAGCACAAAGAAGTGGGAGGAAATGAAGATATACTGAAGCAAAGTTTCTATATTTTACTGGAACTAAATTAGTATTAATCTGAAGTAAATTGTGATAAATCAGCATGCAGGTTGTGATCCCTAGAGCCACCACAAAACAAAATAACTCAAAAAATTATAGTTAAAAACCAAGAAAGAAATTAGAATTGTCACTAGAAAATATCAGCTAGATTGTTCATTAGAAAATATCAACTAGATAGACTTTAGATTTCATATCTAGTTTTTCTTTCAGCCACTACCTTACTAACCTATAAGCAATTTCAGGTGCATCACCAGCTTCAGAAGCAGCCGCCTTCCATAGGGTTCTCCAGTGATTCTTATTATTGTGTAATGTCTAATCCTTATAATCAATTCCTTATTACATGTCACTCTTAGTGATTCAGCTTTCCTAATCAAATCTTAACAGATACGTGTACTACATTAAAAAAACAAAATTGTCTAAAAACTCTCCTTCTAGCATCTTCACAGGGTTTTGACATTAAGCTTAAGCTACGTCCATAAAGACAGCTGGAGAAAATGTGGTTATATTCTGCTGTTACATTTATGATTTTTCTCTTGAAGAACAATTTTATTTAGGTACATTTTAATATACTTAAAGGAAATTTAGAAATTTAAATGTTTTAAAAATCTCTTGAGTGCAATGGAATCCTATTTAATTACTTTAGTTTTTTTTTCTAATTTTGTATATAGAACACTAAGCTTACTGTGTTTTCTCTTATGTTTTAACTTGCACATTTATGAATAGACATTTTCTTCACAAGTGTTGATATTAAGTCTATTTGTATTACTCAGTTCAAAAATGTTAGTTTTAAATTTTATTTTTCCATAAGTTATTGGGGCACAGGTGGTATTTGGTTACACGACTAAGTTATTCAGTAGAGATTTGTGAGAGCCTGGTGCACCTATCACCTGAGCAACATGCACTGCACCATAATTTTTTTTCTTTGTTTTTTTGAGACGGAGTCTCGCTCTCCCGCCAGGCTGGAGTGCAGTGGCATGATCTCGGCTCACTGCAACCTCCGACTCCCTGGTTCAAGCGATTCTCCTGCCTCAGCCTCCTGAGTAGCTGGGATTACAGGCACACACCACCATGCACAACTAATTTTTGTATTTTTAGTAGAGACAGGGTTTCACAATGTTGGCTAGGATGATCTCGATCTCCTGACTTCGTGATCTGCCCACCTCGGCCTCCCAAAGTGCTGGGATTACAGGAGTGACATATTTTTTTTGAATTATCTTTTTGACTAATGGATAAAGCATTTTTTTTTATTTTCTAAAGGTATAGGGTTTATTTTGGTGGACAGTGGGTGAGTAAGGAAGGACTATTTATCATTTTATTATTTTTATTGCACTGTGATTAGATGTCTTCTGTAATTATCGATTTTCTGGTATTAATCAAGACATTATGGCCTACATGTTAATGTGTTTTTGTAAATGTCACATGAGTTTTAAGTGAAACAGACACACAGAAAGACCAGTCTCAATCTTATTTGAGCTACTTCACAATATATTCATAATTTGTTCTTTTCCTTTAAGATAAGAAGTCATTTCATTTTTTGTAGCATAATTGCTTTATAAGTGCAGAATTTTTTTCTCCATGTGTGAAATGTGAGGTGAGGAGGGCAGATCAAAAAGGTATCCAGGATACAAATAGGGATTCAAATTTATTTTATTAAAAAAGCAATTGAGCTGCAAGAGAGGTATCTTTCTTTAAAAAATTGGAAAAGTTAAATAAATATGTTGATGATTCAGTTACATGTTACTATTGAAGAACAATTTTATTTAGGTACATTTTAATATACTTAAAGGAAATTTAGAAATTTTAATGTTTTAAAAAATCTCTTGAGTGCAATGGAATCCCATTTAATTACTTTAGAGAGACTACTAATATAAATATCAGAAGGGTTATTAATACCTCCCTCCAAAAATTAAAACATCAGTTCCAAACTTCTAATTGTA
Source organism: Macaca mulatta (assembly GCF_049350105.2). Classification (NCBI taxonomy): domain Eukaryota; kingdom Metazoa; phylum Chordata; class Mammalia; order Primates; family Cercopithecidae; genus Macaca; species Macaca mulatta. Next base: position 92,759,992 of record NC_133412.1, read on the forward strand.
TGGTATGCTAGGGTGAGTGAAGAAAAATACAGTCATTATTTCAATTTAAGATAGTCAAGAAAATAAAGGAATAGCCAATGAATTTACAGCAAAATTGACTTTGAAACATTTATGTTTCAAAGAAACTTGCTAACATGCTGAAATTCAGAGAATAGGGTCTTCAAGACTTCCTGAGGAATATAGTAGAGAACAAGCTTCAGCCAACAAAAATGGTTACAGATATCAACTATAGGCTGCAGCCTTGAGCAACAGCAGTACTGTCATTCCCAAAAGAGATACAGCAAGATATCAAGATATTTTGGAAGAAAAAATATAACACCATCTGTCATTTGTCTTGCAAAAAGTATCAAACTACATATGATTATGCCACTGGATAGGCATTTTGCAGAAAATACAGGGACAGAAGTACATGTTGAACTGTACCATGAGCATGCAATCAGCATATTTCAGACTCTGGGAGACCCTACATGGTAAATAACTCAGGCTTTTCAAAAGATAAATTATACACAAATGGAAGAGAGAGTGATAGTGAGACTTGTGGGCTACAAGAAAAGGAAACAAAGTTGATGAGGCTAAGTTTGAGTGTGTATGGATGTATATTTGAGTGTGTGTATATATATGTATTTTTTTTTTCATGAAACTGAAAAGAAATGCAAAGAATGTATTAAGTCAGGGTAATGGTTAATTTTGGAAGGAGAGAGTTGTCGTGGAGATGAACAAATATGAGGACTTCAGGAGTGGCTGACAAAGTTCTATTTTGTGACTTGAGATGTGATTATAATGGTGTTTGCCTTATAATATTTCATTAAGCTAAACATGTTTGTGTATTTTTCTTTACCTTGCTTTTACACTGCAATAAAAGGGTTATAATTTAAAACAATTGAAGTAATGTATATTGATTGATTGATGGAGTCTCCCTCCAATCCACCCTTTATTAGCATGTTTTCTGTTGCATAAGAATCTTGAAATCTATAAATTGATTTTTAAGCCAAGTTTCTCTATGCAAAGTAGATTCCACCAATTAGATGCACCAAATGAGCTTTAGAAAGCACAAGTGAGGCAGCGACATCTACTGATATAATTGCTGCTGGTGAGCAAGATGATGATGAGATGTGAGGGAAAGCAACTGTGGCAGCCATAACTGTGTCCAGTGACTATTCACTACCTTCAAGAGTGTTGAGGGTGATGGAATGGCAATGACACCAAGGCTTTTTGCCTTTTGCCCTTACGTCACATTACTGGGGTAATGTGCTCTGGAACACAATAGCTCCAGTAGCAGCCTCCAATGCATGTTCCTGTAAGTCTTTGAATTATTCAGAAGCATTTAATACATTGTATTAATTCTGCTTAATTTACCCAATGGCTTCTATTTTCTTAACTGTAGGACAATCAATGTAAGTATACTCAAACAAGAAGAAAAAATTTAGATATAATTATATTATATAAAATCAAATTACTAATTAAGTTTCTATTTCTAGTCTCAAACTAAAAAAAAAAAAAAAACTCTCCTTTAAATTTTCTTTAACAGGTGAGGAGTGAGCAAAAGGAGAAAAATCTAGCTTTTGTTGATGGCTTCAGATTCCTAGTACAGTTAAAACCTAAAGAAAAATAGATAGGCGAATTAACAATGGTCTTGCATTGAGTAGTCATAAAAAAGCTAACGGGGAAAAAAACCTGGAGCCTCCAGTCCGAGAACATTTTTTAATTTAAAAAATAGGTATAAATCTCCTTATATTGGCAGTGTAAATTATCAGAGTAAAAAATAAAAATGAAAGTATAATATCTTAGTACATACTAGATATTGGAATTTATTTGTTTGTTTTACAAAAATCAGACAGAAAAAATAAACATGTCAATTGAGTTATATTAGCAACAATACAGACAGAATACATCAATCAATGATCCCAGTCACATTTTCAATCTCATTTGAGTGTTGGTCCTACATACTCTGGAATAATTTGTGCATATTTACCTCATAGGTGTAACCAAGAGCACTAAAAATAATTCCAAACAACAAAGCATAACAGAAACTTATAAACTGAAAAACTATCAAGTTGCTTAGTGGATTTCATTGGCATCTGAGAGCACATGCATGAAGTTCACATGAATTAGATTTCCCTGGCTGTTTTCTTCTCACCGTTTTTCAATTGGCACACACATCCGAAAATCATGGAAAATAATATCAGGGAAATAATAGGGGGATAAGAGGATTACTCCAACTCTCTCAACAATTTACTTTAACTGAGTTGTTTAAAAACTCACGTGTAGAGAAGAGATTCACTGGTAGTTTTTTAAATTTGAAAATACTTTCCTAAAGAGTCTGGATATGCACAAATAATAGAATTTTACCAAGAACTTCTATATAGTAACATAATCCAGTGATCACATTATCCTAAGCCCTTATCAATGCAGAAAAATACTTCACATAAGACAATTCATATAATATGAAACTTTACCTATCTACTAATCTATCCATCTGCCTATCTCTTCACTTTAATAATATGAGTCAAACATCATTCTTATTCTGACAACAATTGTAATGTAAATTCGTCCTCAAATCAATAAACCAATTTAATATTTATTCATTGTAAGGAAGCAGTAGCATAATGATTAAACAATAACTTGATACTTCTCTTGATTAATGACAATTGTGAATTGACAGAAAAACAAGTTTCCAGAAGCTTTAACTAATGTACGAACCAATGTAATTTTCTAGCGGAAGTTACTTTCAATTTTTTTAATTAATACTGACACACATATACAGACATGAACATTTACACACACATATACAGACATGAATATTTAAAACATATAAATAAAAATTTACCTTTTAAATTATACAAGTCAATTGTTAGCTCAAGAGACTATCACGTCCCATAAACAAAGATATCCAGAGGTTATCACCCAGAATGTTACAATAACTAACATTTTTGACAACTATATGCTTTATATTATTTACTTCTTTTATGCCTCAAATAACTCTGTGGTGTAGAGACCACTATTACCTCCTTTAACAGATGTAGAAACTGAAGCTAAGAGGCATTAAGTATTTAGCTTAAGTTTACACCACTAGCAGTAGAAGTAGTATTAAACACTGGTTTTAAAAAAAGAAAGAAAAAAGAAAGAAAGAAACCAGAGTCTAAGACTTTTAAAACTACACATTAGATACTTCAGAGCCTTTTAAAGCAGGGGTGTCTAATCTTTTGGCTTCTCTGGGCCACATTGGAAGAATTGTCTTGGACCATACATAAAATACACTGACACTAAGGATAGCTGATGAACTTTTTAAAAAATCACAAGAAAATCTCATAATGTTTTAAGAAAGGTTACAAATTTATGTTGGGCTGAATTTAAAGCCATCTCCAGGGCCGCATGAAACCTGAAGGCCATGGGGTTAGACAAGCTAGGCCTAAACCTTATACAGTTCGAGGACACCTGTTTCGGAGGAAAAAAAAAAAAACATCAAAATAACTAATAAAAGGTTGTTAGGTTCCATTCTAGGGCCTTGGAGGAAATCCATGCAAAGGAGGAGTTCTAAAACTTAAGCTTTACTAGCTTTATGGTAAATCCACCGTCATTATACCACATAGTATTCTAAAGTTTTCTTAAGCATTTTTAGAAACAAACATAATTTGTAGTTTTTATTGCTATTACATATATCCCGTTCCTTCACATATTAAAATTTACACTTTATCTGTTTTTATCTATACCTGATGTTTAACAGTTTTTCCATCCTCATTCAATTATTGTCAAGCTTCATGGCTTCCTAAACACATAGAGGAAGATGAAGTTGCTTGTCAACATGGTCTTATTATAAATGCTCCAGAACTCCCTCCGTTGTGTTATTGCAGATGGTGCAGATCACTTAAAATTATACTTGTCTGCTTATCTTGTATTCTCTGCAGAACATCACCTCTGTCTCTGGAAACTGGTGGCAGCTGGCACCATCCTTATTATTGCTTAATGAGTCCATGGCCATGTCACTAGTTATCCTTGGTAAAAGAGTGTCAGTATCGGCCGGGCGCGGGGGCTCACGCCTGTAATCCCAGCACTTTGGGAGGCCGAGGCAGGCGGATCATGAGGTCAGGAGATCAAGACCATACTGGCTAACATGGTGAAACCCTGTCTCTACCAAAAATACAAAAATTAACTGGGCGTGGTGGTGGGGGCCTGTAGTCCCAGCTACTTGGGAGGCTGAGACAGGAGACTGGCCTGAACCTGGGAGGCAGAGCTTGCAGTGAGTCTAGATCTTGCCACTGCACCCCAGCCTGGGTGACAGAGTGAGACTCCGGGGAAAAAAAAAAAAAAGAGTGTCAGCATCTTGTCTAAGAGATATGTCGATAAAACCATCCACCATGAGTCCTAAAGTCCTACGATTTTTAAGTGTTTGTATAACATGCAGAGGTACCATGAATATTGACTCCTCACACTAAGCCACCAAGAAATGTGGTAGATAGTTCCATGTACATATGGAAGTCCCCCAACGGCTTTCTGTAATCCTTTTTATTATCAGCTACAGAACTTTACTATCACTCCAACTTCTTAATCTCATTATTGACTTGCCTTATACAGTTGTCTGCTGATCAGCTACACGTTGGAGGGTATTTTGGCAAATGTTCTTGAGTTTTAGAATTCTCCACAAAAGCACCGAAAATCAATAGCATCTCTTCCAAAAGATTCCACAGTTTTATATGCAAAAAGCAACACAGCTTTGAAAATATTCCCTGGACAAATAAATATATCAAGTAAAAGAATTATTTCTAGCATTTTTAAACACCAGCTAAAACATTCTACATTAACAAAGTCCTTGAATCTGAACATATCTGTACATATAACTGCAACCAAGAGAAAGTTCACACTCCAAACCTAAACTGGCCTATTTGTATCCCTATTTAAAATAGAATTATGCTAATTTTATGCTTATATAAGCATGTTTTATCTTATGTTAATACTGTAGACATTATTATTTAATAATTTCAAAACTGCTTAGGCTTTAAACACACTATCACAGACCTTCAAGCTGTTAGTTTGTTCCTTATTTGGTTAGTACGTTAACGAAGAAATAAAACAAAAACTGATGAAGAAAAAATACATTCCTTTTATAACTTGGCTTAAAATGAACATCTAAGAATTTTCTGTTTTAATTATCTTTTGTAAATGATAATAAATGCATTTCATTTGTTTTCTCCATTTACTCAATCATACCAGAAAATAACAACTTGATATTATCAAATACTATGGTTGCAACATATCTTTCCTTTTGTGGATACATGTTGGATCATATATAAGACACTATATTTTATCAATATCATTTAGAAAATTCTAAATAACAGTTAACTCATGAATGTTTGCCATCATTTAAAGATGATTTGCAAAGCAGAGTATACAGAATTATTATTACTCTTTCAATACTTGCGATTCCAGTAAGTACCAGCAGGTGACAGTAATACTTTGTATACATTAAAGCTAATATTAACCCTACCAGGTTTATTTAAAATAGTAACAAAACCTATTTGTGTACTAAAACTTACTTATTACATTGACAATGTATTACTAAATTCAGATTCATTATTTTTACATCCAAATATTTCAAGAAAAAAACAACTAAAATGCAAAGTAATATCACACTTTAAAATGCAAGCGTGAACCCTCCATAAATTCAACTATTATAAGCTGTGTCTCTTAATTCTAGTTTTAACTCCTTAGTAATTAAGCAACCATAGTGTCTGTACAAAACAAAGTGTACTGATCTGCAACTCATTTCATATTTTCTGATTTGCAGAATTCTCCAGCCTCTCTACTCATTCTGCATTATCAGAAAGAAATATATGACTGTATTGCTTTGATGATTAACTAAAAGTGGTTGGTAAAGATTGCTACACTTACAGCATTTTTATGGACATCATTAACATTCGTAATAAAATATATCTAGAGTTTTCTTTAATAGAAGATATCACAAGTTGGTTTAAATGTTAAGTAGGAGTGGCTTGGGAAAGTATGTGGAAAATCATTGCTTCTCTGTCAGAGGCTAAGATCCTATAGCAGTATGGAGTTCCTAAGGATTATAGGAATCTTGCTACTTGTCATACTTTAGGAGCATCTCACTGAGTGACTCAGTTGCTAACTGTGTGTAATTGTCATAATCTCCTAGTTCTGCTTTAATCTGTATTTCTTCTCCTCATTCCTTGGTCTTCTTTTCCAGTTAATTGATTATTGATATTGAATATCCTAACTGGAACTATCACTCCTGACATTCTTATAGTCTTTGTTTCTAGAATAAATTGTTTTCATTAACTTGCTTTTCTGAAATTCCAAATGTGTTTTGAACACATTCACAATCATGAGAATAGTTTCAAAATGCACTGAACTTGAGCCCTCACAAATTCTTGGCAATTACAATTTGATAAGAACCCTCTAGAACGAAGAGCCTAACACAGCATTGTGACTAATGTTCTGTGTCAGAAAACTATGATGGCATTGCCTTATTAAAATTTAGAAACCTATTTTTCAGTTTCCTCATGGCTATCTTTACTTCTTGATTCCTCAAAGTATAAATTATTGGGTTCAGAATAGGAGTAAAGATGGTATAAAACACAGACAGGATCTTGTCTGTGAGAAAGCTGCTTAGTGGCCACATGTAGATGAAGATGCATGGCCCAAAGAACAAGAAGACAACGATGAAATGAGCTGTACAAGTAGAGAGGGCCTTAGATGATCCTCGGGAAGAATGATGCTTCACAGTAACCAGGACAATAACATATGAATGAAATAAAACAATAAAGCAGGACAACGCAATTATGCCACTTGTTGAGATCATAAAGAGGCCCAGAACATAAGTATCCACACAAGCCAATTGGAACACCACAGGAAGGTCACAGAAAAAGCTGTCTACCTCATTGGGACCACAGAATGGTAACGTGAGGGCAAATATGACCTGACTAATTGAATGCATGATTCCCACAATCCAGGAAGCCACCACGAGAGCAACACACACCTGGGGACTAATGATTGAAGCATAGTGCAGGGGCTTGCATATTGCAATATACCTATCGAAGGACATGGCCATGAGTAAGATGATCTCGGTGCCAGTGAAAAGGTGGAGAAAGAATATCTGGGTAAGGCAGCCATCGAAAGAGATGGTTTTGTGACCTGTTAGGTAATCTGTAATCATCTTTGGGGTGGCAAAAGAAGCAAGAGACATATCAATGATTGAAAGGTTGGTAAGCAGGAAATACATAGGGGAGTGTAGGTGAGGGTCCACTATAACTGTGATGACTATGAGGCTGTTACCCACCATTGTTGCCACATAAAACAATGAAAACACCATAAAGAAAAACATCTGTAGTTCCCAGGAATTACAGAGCCCCAGCAAAACAAATTCAAACATGGTAGACTTATTGGCCACATCCATTGCCTTGATTCATAGGTAGAAGCCTGTAACAAAAAGAGAGAGAGAGAGAGAAAAGTCAGATTCAATGGAAGCAAAAGATTCATTTCCAATAATCAACTTTCAGAAATTTTATCTTCCCTAAAAACCTTGACTATTCTATCCATCCTTCTCATTTGGTATATTGTTTTGAATGGAAATTATGGAATATTAGAGCTTATAGCAAAATATTCCTTAATTCATAGGAATTGAAAAGAACACTTTCTTTTCTGATACTAAATGGCAATCCAACCAAGATAATATCATTCTGAACAGACCTCCTACCTATTTGTCTATCTATTCATCTATGTAATCCTAACGATAACAGTAAGCATTTACTTTATGCTGATAATGTGTGAAATACACATACACATATATGTTTAGTCATTTGGAATTTGTCCATAAAGATATCCTTACTGACAAAAACATATAATAATTATATCACACATAAGGGCTCCTAAGCACATTATAGTGAAGTTTCAACGGACAGTTGTAGAGCTTTTGTAAATTTCCAGATATTAACTATTAAAGTATTCCCAGATAAAGTTTCCTGTTTGAAACTCAAAAGAAATACATTGAAAGTTAGTTTTGATGATATTCATCCGAGAAAGAAGACTAATTCATTACAATACAGTCATATAGACAAAGGAAAGGCATTAACTTCTTCTGGTCCTTTCTTTTTAATTAAAATATGAATGTGTTCCTTACAAATATTTATAATTCTATTATTTAAAAGTTTATATCCTAAAGGATATATAACAACATTTTCATGGGAAAGTACTCAAAGATCAATTTCTTTCATTTCACCTCTGTATGAATTCTTCTTCTGTAAATGTCAACATACATAAACTGTTGTATTGATCTAAGCTTCACGGAATAGGGATTAGGAAATGGGAATGGGAAGGGCAAACGTTTAAAATATTTCAGCAGAACTCATTTTTAAAACACTTTTTCTTACCGGATCTATAGCAGAGCCAGGGCTTTAGATTACTCAGTGTTAAGTAGGCTTCTGATAGAGCATAGAAGGCAATTTTAAATATAAATAAATGACCTAGTTGAATCATTAGTTGTGTACCAGCTGTGGATAAAATGGATGTTGTAGGGACTCGGGAATTGAACAAGAAATCATCTTGCAATGGGATTTATTAAACAACAAAGATGGCATTATCGAGTTCACAAAGGAAAGACATTTCAAGAATCTTGTGGGAATTTACAATGATTGTTTTCACCTGGACCTGAGAGATTCAGGGACTAGACGTTGGGAAAGTCCTAATTTCAAAAAGCAACAGGAAATATCAATTCAACTAATTCTGATAAGGACTCTTGGTTCTCTAATGCTATATTAGAAGCAATGGAGAACAAAATCTAAACATTTGCCTCTGCTTCAAGTAATTTAGAGTTATTTGGCAATATTAAGCATCTATAAATAAAACAATTGGTGAAAAATACCACCAAATAAACCTAGTGTTCAGTCAATTCTCAGAGACCATGGATGAACTAGATCTTAGTTAAAAAACAACAACAAAAAACAAACAAACAAACAAAACTGGTAATGTGCAGAATCAATCAAGCAAGTGTTCTTGCAGGAGACATGTCATGAACTTGACTTAGAATGAAAACTAAAATATTGATTGACAGAAGAAAAAAAATGCATGTGGAGGGAAAACAGTGCAACTTATTTGCCATGAAACAGGAGATTTAGTTAACAGTTTAGAAGAATATGAATACCTTTCTAAAAATTTAACTTGATATAAAAGATAAGGGGTCATTTTTCTTTTTAATATCATGGGCAGAATTATAATTATTTGAAAGCAGTATTGTGTAAGGATTTACTTAGATAGTTTAGAGAAGGGAGAAATTGAATACAGATCATTAAATGAAATGGATATAAGGAGATAATTTTGACTAAGTTACCAGCAATGTGAATGTGATTGTAACTAATTAAATGAGACGTCCAAGTAACTGTCATTATGAATATTTTTATTTATTGGATACTAATAATGTGATTATTCTCCTGTGCAGTCTATGTAGTAGAATAAATTTTTTTTTTTTTTTTTTTTTTGAGACAGAGTTTCACTCTTGTCACTCAGCCTGGAGTGCAATGGCGCAATCTTGGCTCACTGCAACCTCCACCACCCGGTTCAGGTGACTCTCATGTCTCAGTCTCCAGAGTAGCTGAGATTACAGGCATGTGCCACCATGCCCTGCTAATTATATTTTCAGTAGAGGCAGGGTTTCACCGTGTTGGCCAGATTGGTTTTGAACTCCTGACCTCAAGTAATCAGCCCGCCTCCACCTCACAAAGTGCTGGGATGAACAGGTGTGAGCCACCGCGCCTGGCCGACTGAATTTTAGAAAATCAAAATTGGTTACCTTTTTGTATATGGCTCATCCCTTCAGGAACCTTCACATGCTATGGAAGGAGTGTAACCCTCCCTTTATTTACCAGAACCTTGGATATGTGACTTACTTTGTGCAATGTAATGCGACTAGAAGTATCATATGCCACACATGAGCAGAAGTTTTAAAAGTCAGTGTGTGACTCCAGCACTGTTAATATATTTTAATTTTTAACTCATCAGGGTCCTAGGATAAATAGAAGAAATACAAAGAAATATTGAGAGACAGACACACATGTGTACACACACACACACACACACACACACGGGAGGAATACAGAATGATGAAGTATTATATGTAAACATAGAGCACCAGCCAGACCCCAGCCATTTTATACACTCCAGGTGAGGCACAAGATATGTCAGGAAAGCCATTCTGGAAGTTCCAGTACCAGCTGAGCTCCCAGGTACATAATACAAGTGCATGAGTCTTTCCTATAGACCAGAGAGTGGCACGTTACATCTTTCTATTGTCAAAGTGGTTAAGCTGAGAACTACATTTCCCAGAATTCTTTTCTCCACGTCTTTCTGTATTGGAGTTGTCTAAAAATAAATTCGTTTGGAATTTGAAAACAGCCTAAAGCACCAGCCATTACTCTGATTTTTGTGGCTATACAGATGCAGAGGTGCCAACAGCTTCTAGCTTGTTTTGTTCTCAGCGACTTCACTCTATGTCCACCTTTTTCCCAACTTCTGAATTTGAGGATCAACAGTAGCCTCAGGCTGCCTGCCTGCAGATCCTCAGAAGTAACAACTTCACAAAAATTTTTCTATCAGCAAAATTTTCTAAATTTTGCTCCTTTCATGACCTCTACTTCGTTGGCTAGATGGGCTTGGTTTCTTGATTGACTGGCTATTGCTGCCTCTAATTCTGCAGCTCCCTGTTTCACGTCTTTGCTTTCCTAAGTCCTTCCACATTGTTTAAGGTCTAATTCCTATGGTAAATGCCTTATCCCACAATGCATGGTAGCTCTGCTTTCTAAGTTGAACTCTATTTCTTAACCTAAGTCAAAACTAACAAAGTAGATAAAATCAGAGATGTTTTGATTTTATCCCTGACATTTCAACACGTCAATTCTATTGTCCCCTATCATATCCCTCTCCTTAGAGGTAAATTTATATAGATATATAGATATATACATATATCTACTTAAATATATATGTAAATATTTAATATATTTAAATATTCCTCCATGGAATTTTATTATTTTATATTCCTTCTGGCATTACCTCACTGTAGCATCATCTAGAGCAGAGTGTTCAATCTGCTAGAATTTTGCCGCCTGATAGAAATGTTTACCATATGTTTAATTAGATCCATTTGTCAATTTTGGCTTTTGTTGCCATTGCTTTTGGTGTTTTAGACATGAAGTCCTTGCCCATGCCTATGTCCTGAATGGTATTACCTAGGTTTTCTTCTAGGGTTTTTATGGTTTTAGGTCTAACATTTAAGTCTCTAATCCATCTTGAATTAATTTTCGTATAAGGAGTAAGGAAAGGATCCAGTTTCAGCTTTCTACTTATGGCTAGCCAATTTTCCCAGCACCATTTATTAAATAGGGAATCCTTTCCCCATTTCTTGTTTTTCTCAGGTTTGTCAAAGATCAGATGGCTGTAGATGTGTGGTATTATTTCTGAGGACTCTGTTCTGTTCCATTGGTCTATATCTCTGTTTTGGTACCAGTACCATGCTGTTTTGGTTACTGTAGCCTTGTAGTATAGTTTGAAGCCAGGTAGCGTGATGCCTCTAGCTGTGTTCTTTTGACTTAGGATTGTCTTGGCAATGCAGGCTCTTTTTTGGTTCCATATGAACTTTAAAGCAGTTTTTTTCCAATTCTGTGAAGAAATTCAGTGGTAGCTTGATGGATGGCATTGAATCTATAAATTACCTTGGGCAGTATGGCCATTGATTCTTCCTATCCATGAGCATGGTATGTTCTTCCATTTGTTTGTGTCCTCTTTTATTTCACTGAGCAGTGGTTTGTAGTTCTCCTTGAAGAGGTCCTTTACATCCCTTGTAAGTTGGATTCCTAGATATTTTATTCTCTTTGAAGCAATTGTGAATGGAAGTTCATTCATGATTTGGCTCTCTGTTTGTCTGTTACTGGTATATAAGAATGCTTGTGATTTTTGCATATTAATTTTGTATCCTGAGACTTTGCTGAAGTTGCTTATCAGCTTAAGGAGATTTTGGGCTGAGACAATGGGGTTTTCTAAAGAAACTACCATCAGAGTGAACAGGCAACCTACAGAATGGGAGAACATTTTTGCAATCTACTCATCAGACAAAGGGCTAATATCCAGAACCTACAAAGAACTCAAACAAATTTACAAGAAAAAAACAAACAACCCCATCAAAAAGTGGGCAAAGGATATGAACAGACATTTCTCAAAAGAAGACATTCATACAGCCAACAGACACATGAAAGAATGCTCATCATCACTGGCCATCAGAGAAATGCAAATCAAAACCACAATGAGATACCATCTCACACCAGTTAGAATGGCGATCATTAAAAAGTCAGGAAACAACAGGTGCTGGAGAGGATGTGGAGAAATAGAAACACGTTTACACTGTTGGTGGGATTGTAAACTAGTTCAACCATTATGGAAAACAGTATGGCGATTCCTCAAGGATCTAGAGCTAGAAGTACCATATGACCCAGCCATCCCATTACTGGGTATATACCCAAAGGATTATAAATCATACTGCTATAAAGACACATGCACACATATGTTTATTGTGGCACTATTCACAATAGCAAAGACTTGGAATCAACCCAAATGTCCATCAGTGACAGACTGGATTAAGAAAATGTGGCACATATACACCATGGAATACTATGCAGCCATAAAAAAGGATGAGTTTGTGTCCTTTGTAGGGACATGGATGCAGCTGGAAATCATCATTCTCAGCAAACTATCACAAGAACAGAAAACCAAACACCACATGTTCTCACTCATAGGTGGGAACTGAACAATGAGATCACTTGGACTCGGGAAGGGGAACATCACACACCGGGGCCTATCATGGGGATGGGGGAGTGGGGAGGGATTGCACTAGGAGTTATACCTGATGTAAACAACGAGTTGATGGGTGCCGACGAGTTCATGAGTGCAGCACACCAACATGGCACAAGTATACATACGTAACAAACCTGCACGTTATGCACATGTACCCTAGAACTTAAAGTATAATAATAATAAAAAAATAATAATAATAAATTCAAAAAAGAAAAAAAAAGAAATGTTTACCATATGATAGTTGATAAGTGGTATCTCAATGAATTTCAACATGTGTTCATATAAAAAGAGTTTGAGCATCTTTTATACAGATAACAGCTATTTGTACTTTTTTCCCATTTTATGCAGGGTTCTTGGTCTTTTTAATTCTCTAATTTAGTAGTTTTTTATGTGTTGATATACCAATGCTTTGTTTTTTATCTCTCAGTGCAGATGAGGAAATTGAGATTTATGATAATGTGGTGATGTACTCAGTATAATATAATAAAGTATTTTACTGTGATGTAAACTCAGGCCTCCAAATCTGAGATTCAATGTTCTTTTTATTACACTAGAGGCATATAATGCAGTTTCATCAAGCTATTTCTTTTCACCTTATGAATACAAGCTCTGTGAAATGTAAATATTCAAAACTATTTTGTTAATAGAGAAATATTTAAGTATGGATGGCATTTAAATTTTATTTTTATTCTGATTTTTAAGAGATATTAAAATTTTGATGATTACTTGACATTCTTTACATAGTTAGAATTGATAAACCAGAATTTTTTCACTTTTCAATTTTTTCTTCCATTACTCCATAATGACTCAAGTGAATAGTACAAATTTGAAATTCTTGAACATTCATTTTATTATTTTCTGTATCAGTTTTTTTCCAGATGGGGAGACAGAGGCCTTATACTCATTTATTAATGGAGGAACTGAGAGAGAATGTAGCAGGACCAGCCACAGACAAAACCTCTCAGACACCAAGTTGTAGAAGGAAGGGCTTTATTCAGCTGGGAGCATCGGCAAACTACTGCCTTAAAGTTCGAGCTCCCCAAGTGCACAGTTTCTGGTCCTTTTAAGGGCTCACGACACTAAAGATTTCACATGAAAGGGTCGTGATTGATTTGAGCAAGCAAGGGGTGCAGGACAGGGGCTGCATGCACCAGTGGTCAGAGAGAAACAGAACAGGGCAGGGAGTTTCACAATGTTCTTCTATACAATGTCTGGAATCTATGAATAACATCAGTTTCTAAGTTATGAGTTGATTTTTAACTATTGGGTTTAGGCCAGGCAGGCCCACGCCTGGTTTTGGGCCTGGCGCCGGGCTACCTGTCTTTGGTTTTACTTCTTTGTTTTTTCTTAAAACAGGTACTGAGTATAAAACAATATAAAACAATATGAGAGGGTCTCTCTCTTTCCTCAATAACACTTGTAGCCTCATAAGTCAAATAATAGATACTATTTGTCTTGTCTTTGCCGTGGTCCAAGATACACGTTATTCTTTATATTTTCCCAGCCAATCACATCCATAACCTGTACATTAAACATTTACGAGCAATCATGCATTCTGTAATTCACCTTTAAATATGGCCAAACGAACTTGAAAGTTTTAATAACTCCCACTGCAACTTGAACATTTGTATATTCCCCAAGCAGCAGCTGGTCTTTTTCTTGCCATGTAATTCACAAAATTATTTCATATCAATACAGCTGTCATAAATACAAAGGTCTCAAGGACTGTGAGCCTCTTTTCCCCAGAAATTAGGCAAGGGATTCACCTAACTTCACTGTGAAGCAGTTGTCCCTGCTTTCAGGAGTTGGTTGAGTATTACATTACGTGTGTGGAAAGGATCTTAAAATTATCTAGATCAACGCCCCGATTTTACATATGAAGACTTGGAAGCATCAGTTGACTCAGTAAATTACTCGATCCCACACTCGAAGGACAAGATTTCAATTCCCATTTTCTGACTCTCAGGTCACTGTTATTTGTGGTACACCAATTTAAATGAGAGCTGTGCTAGAGACATCTGTTTAAATATCAGGTAGGTGAGTGAGAAAGAAATTTAAAAGTTTCTGGGATGGGTAAAGCTAGAAGAACAATGTGAAGGTTTTTTGTTTATTTGTTTTCCAAAGGCCACAAAATTTTTAATAGAAAGCCAAAGAACAGTAGGTAGTTGAATGAGTAAATTGGATTTGGTCTTAGAACAATTTGTTTAGACTATACATTACAACAGAGGTTTGAGAAGAAAAGAAAAACAAATGCTTGGATTAGTAGAAAGATGAAAAGGTTTTGTCATGAATTTTGAGTACACATCAACTCAATTGGCTTTCAGTGCATTTTGTAAATCTCAGATCTCAGTGTGAGAGAGATTTCCTTAATCAGTCAAGTTACAACTTTTGAGGTATGTTATATTGCATAACTTCTAAATTCATTACTATCTTCTGTCTGATGTAAATTTGTCTCAACATTTGCACCATGTAAACTCTGGAAACAAGAAGAGTTTATTTTTGTTTCAAACAGCTTCTGTGAAATCAATAATTTCCAGCATTTAAAAAATGTCTGGCTTCTGGTAGCATGGTATTTAACAGTCTTTCTATTTAAAATATACTTAGAAATGTATGAGTACTTCAGGCTTTAACCAGAACATGTTCATTAGCCTCTAAAAAAATGTATGGCATTGGTGACATACATCAAGTGTCATTCATAATAGCTGTATAACTGAAATAAAGAAGTAATAAATAGAGGCGATTTCACTTTTTTTTTTTTTTTTGGAG